>NW_026251688.1:2477500-2647500 GCF_025201355.1 Halteromyces radiatus | reverse complement strand
TCTATAAGTCTAGTAAAATAATGGAAAGAAAAAGAAAATGGGTAGTGAAAAGGAACACAAGCGTGAAAATTGAATTGATATTCGCACTCAGCGGAAAGTCGTTCAAATTTGAGAAAAATCCAATGCAGTGGCTTGGTAGGCACCACCACTGACTTCCTTTTAATGTCATCCTATCAGTCTAGTCATGCATTGATGTCATGTAATGATGTTGCTATTTTATCAAAAATGAAAATTGTTATATGGATCATATTTAGTTATTAACTTATCATGACTGATTTCAGGCAATAACCATTTTTGTTCTGTCTATCTATCAATCTGAAAAAAAAACTGAATGATATGGATCATGATTTAAATTGTATTGTATTGAAGATTGTTTTATTATTATATACATGAAAAAGAATAAAATCAAGATCTAAATAGGACAAATGAGAGGAATAATGCAATGTTAATGATAACATACTATGAATGAGAAGTATATGTGTAAAAAAAAAAAAAAAAAAGGACATAGAGAGAGATGATGATGATAAGTAGAAAGGAAATACTTGGGAGACAAATAATAATAAAAGAATAAAACTAGACTACAAAACAAAAACTAATCATCAAAAGTGACAAAAAAAAAAAAGATCCAAATCAATCAATGAATCACCTATTTCTTGTTTTTCTTGGGTGTAGGTTCTGCACGACGGAAGATCAAAGCACCTCCACTCAAGTTAGCACTACCTTCAATAACAGCATTTGTCCGTTGTACTGATTTCCGTTGAAGCTTTTGATTTCGAACACTTTGAAGCTGAGCATTTGCCTTTGCCACTTTGGGTCGATTGTTAAGAACCTTGACAGTATATTCGCCCACCATACGTCCTTGTGCCGCCTTTTTTTGTTTTGCGCGTTGTGCTTTTAATTTGCGTTCGAGTCTTTCCTGTTCTTCAGCTTCCATCTGTTCAAAGTCAGCCATAGTCAAATGCGTTCGTTTGTTGCCAGTTGTTTCGTTATCTTCTTCATCGTTCAGCGCATCAAGAACTTCTTGTGGTAATCGTTTGCTGTCTTGTTCGTCACTGTCACTGCTGCTATGATCTTGTTCTTCCTCATCGCTGTGTTGTTTTAATTGTTCTTCCATTAACTTCTGCTGTTCCAATTTCTTTCCTCGTTTACTAGTCTGCTTTTGTTCCTTTAACAAAAGATCCCGTTGTCGTCTTTTTTCCTTTTCGATCTTTGCTTGTCTAAGAAAGGAAAAAAAAAAAGAAGTTATTTAGTTTGATACAATGACATATTGACAAATTATATATATATATATATATATATATATATATAACTTACTTTAGAGCTGCTTCCTTTTGAGCTTTGGCTTCATTTTGTGCTTTGGATCGGGATAAACTAATCGATACAGCTTCAGGAGCGGCATCATCGTCAGAATCAGAATCTTCCTGGAAGTCTACATGAGTGTCGACAGACTTGATATCTTTTTCTTCAAAACTAAACTCTTCATCAGAATCAAAGGTAATTTTGGGCATCAGAAGTGATTTAAATATATGATGATAAAAAGGGTATGCTGCACGAAAAAAAAAAGGAAAAGAAAAGAAAAAGAAATCAAAGCACAAAATGGAAAGAAAGAAAAAAAGCGCAGTGGCTTGGTTGCCTCAAAAGTCGGCGGGGTTCCACCGCTACCAAGTAGTTGGTTCTCCTCTTTTTTTTTTATCCCCTTATCTTTTTCCCTTTTTATCTCCTCTCAACTTTTAGAAATATATATATATTATATATATTATATGATACAAAGATTTTCAACAACAGCATCAGGTGAACCAGGTAGTGGCACACTTATTTGTCAATGTTATGACGATAAAACCAAGTTTTCAAGAATCCATGCACAATACCCACTCAAGTTTATACCCACACGCGGCCATGCTGAGCGTTTAGCTGTAGTATATATGATCAGTTATGGTGGTGGTATCGTCAGTGGCGATCGGTTCAATATATCGATTGATATCTTACCCAAGGCTATTCTACTACTATTGACTCAAGGCAATACAAAAGTATTCAAAGATCGGATTCATCAACGTCAATGGATGACATTACTTGCACAAAGGACACAACCCTCTTTACCTTTTCAACCTACTCTACCATCAACTCCAACTCCAACACCATCAAAGATAACAAGGGCAACACCAGAACAAACATCTATCCAATCTATCAGGGCAAAAGTATCAGCAGGAGGCATATTATTGATCATCCCGGATCCAGTGACTTCATTCGCCGAATCTTCTTTTACTTCACGACAGGAATTACAATTGGAAGACGATACTTCTCAGCTAGTACTCTTGGATTGGTTCACTAGTGGACGACATACACGAGGAGAAAATTGGGCATTTCATTATTATGCTAGTAGAATTGATATACGTGTGAAGGGACGTTTGGTGATCAAGGATCATATGGTATTAGAGGATGACAATACTCAACAAAAAGAAGAAACATCTTATGCAGCCAAGCTACGTCCTTATACTTGTTTCGCCACATTGATCATTATCGCTAACAAATCATCATCATTATCATCAGATCAATCGTCCTTGTATCAATCCATCAAAAGAATCATTCATCAAGCTGAGGAAATGCGAATGCTGCCACATGCTATGAAGGAACAACGCGATTTACTTTGGTCTGTCAGTCCTCTCTTGGATCAACGTGGTGTATTAGTACGCATTGCTGGTATGACTACTGAAATGGTACGGGATTTTGTCAAGCTGGAATGTCTGGGTCAAGGTTTGAAGGATATCGTTGGTGATGGCATGTTTGGCAAGATTTTGATGTAGTATGGTATAATATATAATGTAGTATAGATTTATTCAATGTCTGTTTTATATGATAGAAGCTATTTTTTTATTTATTATGTGAATTCAATAAAAATATCTACCTTCTTTTTCAAAAAAAAAAAAAAAAATGCCAACGATAAACTAGATATATATATATATATATATAGAGAGAGAGAGAGAGAGGGAGAGGAGATAGTTGGAAAGAAAGGAAAAAAAAAGTAAGAGACAGGAGGAGCCATGATCAGGGTATAAAATAGAAAGGAGTGGAAGTATAGAGTACAATAAAATGATCAATAGTAAGGAGTGTGAAACGCAACCGTTAAGATGGCTGGAATAGGAATAATCATGGTGATTCAACGAATTTTCGTCGACGTATATGACTATAATGAATCAGAAGAAAGTAATGATCAGTACATAAGCAGTTATTCAATGATGTTACTTTTACCTTTTCGGTTGAGGACGACAAAGGACTTGAAAGATATTCACAAATGGATTTTTCTTGCCATAAGGATTTGCATGCGCATGAGTTTGAGTATCATAGACGTTAGAGCGTAACTATATATGTATATCAAGAGAGAGAAAGAAAAAGAAGATCAATCAATCAAACGTACATGAAGTTCCTAATGGTATATATATTTACCTTTTCGTGTGTTGATAGGCCTTTCCATACCAAATGACAATGATATAAAGTTAAACCACCTACCATCCATAACAAAAAAAAACCTATAATGGCAAGAATGAAGCTAACAGGTGTTGTAGTGAATACAAGATCAAAGTTGATATCTGGTTGAATTTGTCGAGCAGCCAAAAAGATATGAAGAACACAGAATACAATTAAATATATAGCCATCAACGTGCAGGTCATGATAAATGTAAAGAAAGGTCGATAATTGCGTTTGCCAATACAATTGTTGAGCCAAATACAATGATGATCTTCATTTTCTATATATAAAATCTTGGATAAGTACATTCATTATATATTTGTTTTATTCTAATAAAGCTTACCAACACAGTTATCACATTGACGACAATGACTTGCTCTGGGAGGACGATAAATCTTGCATGTTGAACAATATTTGAGATTCCACATTTCATCTTTAATTTTCACGCAACGATCAGCAGGAAAAGGTTGTGTCCAAATAGAAGAATGATCATCAAAAGTTTCTAGAGTAGGTGTAGGATCAAGTCCACGAGGAATCACCTGTAAAATAAAAAAAAAAAAAGATCGGGTAGTGAGTATAGAATCATAATATAAAAAGCAGGGATGGAAAAGGAGAATTTTCTTTTTTTTACCCCAGGATCAGTCCAAGATGTTTTAAGCATGGAAACCATAGCAATGACAAAGAGATAAGCATACAAGATAGGAACTACAGGATGAATATTTGACCACAAAAAAGGACAACTAATAAAGATAAGTCAAAGATGTAAGATTAACAAAACAAAACAAAACAAAAAAGGATGAATCGTTTATCTTACGTAAAAATGCTAAACAAGACACTTGGAGCTATCACTAGGATCATAGCAATGATAAATGCCCAGTATGCTTTACTTGTCATGAATCTTCCTCCACAAAAGAATTTGCTATTTCCTGGAAATACTTGATAATTACGTTGTTGTTTTCTATTTTGTTGTTGTTGTTGTTGTTGTTGTTTTATGTCTACTTTGGAATCAATTAATTCTGTATGACGATTCTGTAGTTGTTGCCTTTCTTCTTCTCCTTCTTGTTGTTGTTGTTGTTGTTGCTGCAATTGGTCATGGTTATTCATATCGTTAGCATCCGTATCAGAAGTATCAGCGACACTAGTAGGTACAAATGATGTCATTGCAAAACTGTCGTTGTTTTTGTTGTCATTGGTATCCGGCTTGTACATTAGATTTTCTTCTTGTTGAGATTGTTGAACTAGTCCTGCAGACGTGTCGTTTGTGCTTGTAGACATGGTGGTAAGTCCAGAAGATGAAGGTAAAGTGTCAGTAGCATTTTTTGATTGATTGTTATTGGTTTGTTCAGGAAACGCTTTGAAATCAAACTGTTCGATAGAAGGGAATGTACGAGGAGTATTGCGTATGATATAACTGGAAGGTGTCAATGCCGAAGTTTGATGAGTACCAGTAATAATATTGCTAGTTGTAGTAATAGTAGAAGGTTGAATGCTTTCAAATGCGCTAAAAGAAGAATATTCAATCTCCTGACTTTCTTTGTCAGGTTCAAGATTCATGATGATGACAAGAGTGAGTGAATAGTGAAAGAGAAAGTGAAAGAGAAAGTGAAAGTGAAAGAATTGAATAAAAAAAAAAAAAAGATTGTGTAACTCACTAACAAAATTTGTACCCAGCCAAAAAAGAGTTCACCTTCGCCACAGACCAAAACGTCCCTGATTTCTATTCTGATTGCCAATCAACTTTGATCTATTACACGTCTTTCATTTTCTTTTCTCTTTTATTTCAAGGTGAACAAATAACTGATCTTTTAAAAGGTGAAGAAGAAGAAAAAGATACTTCTCGAATGAAAACGTGATGGAAAAAGGTTTCTTTGAAAAAAAGAAAATACCAATGTCTAAATAGACGAATCATAGTAAGTTTATATTGATGATAATCAACTAAGAGTATTCATACTACTAGTATAAAGATAGTATAGATAGCGTAGATATATTTGGAGTACTTTCACAATCAAACTTGATGATTATCATGATCCATCATTGTCTATGAAGATACTGACCAGGTTCAATATGGGATGATCCCTCTACTTGCATCCAAGTTAGACTCTTTTTTTTAAAAATACAAAGGTTAGTCAAATGACATGATCATCTTTATTCATAATATGATATGTATGTGGGGGTTATTGAAAAAAAAAAGAAATAATAGTATTACACATGATCATCATCAACATATCGTAAACTCTTTTTTTTTTCCAAAGTTTTGCAGTGATCGGTTAAGCGGAAAATGAAAATAGCCTTATTTGTACCTTTTTTTGGATTTTAAGTATAGATAGGTACTCAGGGATTATTTCGAATCATAGGAAAGCAAGCTATCTTACTTTATTTTATTCAAATAGATGATGGGTCATTTATTTTTTTTTTTCTTAGCCATGTCTACAAGCGATGAAAAAAAAAAAAGAGATGTATCAACGACTTATTGATCAATTACCAAAACATCATCTCTACTTATTGCTTTATCTTTTGGATTTATTAGCTTTATTCAAAAATCAACAACATTTAGCTCGGATGTATGTATTTTTACACCTGGTTTACTATTGGATTATAGGAAAACATTAAACCCAATACATCATAAAATATCACAAGGAATTATTGAATTTTTAATTCAACATCAATTTGAATTTGTATTACGCGTTGACACTAGTAGTAACAACAACCATGCATCAACAAAGGACACCATCTTTATTATTTTCCACTGTTTCTTCTAATTCATCCATAACAGATCGGCCTATTTTGAGTTTTTTTTCTCACCATCTCTTTCGCCATCTCCTTATATTACAACTACCATGGACTCTAATATAAACCCAACAAATGATCAAGAGGAAAATGAAAAAAAAAGTTGATGAGAGCTAAAACTCTTATGATCAAAACTGATTGCTTTGGTTCTCATGATCCGTTCCAAGTCATACCTGTTACTGTACATTGAAACCATCATCATCATCATCATCATCATCATCATCTCTACAGTACGTATTTATCACTATTACTTAGTTTATTGATCACTATCATTATCCATCTAGTTACCCCTAAAAAATTGTACTGTCCTTGCTTTTGTCATATGGGTATAGTGTCAATTTTATTTTATTATTTTATACAAGAATATGATAGACAAAATATGAATAAAGTATCCACATATTATATATCATTTACGAAGAGGCATTGATTCCAAAATAGGTAATGCTGGGTTTGGAATCCCCTAAGGAAAAAAAAAAAAAAAAAAAAAAAAAAAAAAAGAGAGACGCGGTCATTCTTTCCTTTTTCTTTCACTCCAACATACCTCGACACTATATGACAGTAACAACATTGGATTCAGCAAAGAAAATACGATCTGGAAAAAGAACCAAGACAGCTTCAATGGGATCTAAAACCTCTAGCAGTAATGCACCTTCTATTCATCCTATAGAACCTATCAGCATAGAAGACTGTGTTGCAAGTCGAAGATTGATCCATAACACAGCATATCATCAATTTAACGCCTTTGAAATCGAACAGATCCAAAACAATTTACTGAAATGGTACGATGCTGAGCAAAGAACAAACATGCCTTGGCGTAAACCAACAAGATCAGATCTTGATAGAAAGGTAAAAATTGAAAGCGTTGTCTTTTTCATGTATATTATTGATTAACATTAATACCATTACTATATGTTATATGGTATATTCTAGGCTTTAGGACAACGCGCTTATGAAGTTTGGGTTAGTGAAATCATGTTACAACAGGTACGTATTTTATGACTTTGGGACAAAAAAAAGAAAAAAAGAAAAAAAGACCTAACTAATGCATTATCTTTATATTTTCATAGACACAAGTTGCGACAGTGATCGATTATTATAATAGATGGATGACTGCCTTTCCCAGTATATTTGATTTAGCAGCTGCTGACATAGAAGTAAGTCAAGGTTAACATGCGATATATAGGAATCATTATAAAAAATGGTTGGTAGTTTTGACTGATAGGACATCATTATCATTTTTTTTTTTTTTTGAATTCTTTATATTATAGCAAGTCAATACATTGTGGGCTGGATTAGGATATTACTCTAGGGCCAAACGACTATGGGAAGGTGCGAAAAAGGTAGTAAAGGAATTTGATGGAATATTACCGAATAATGCAAAGGACTTGGAAAAGCACATACCTGGAGTTGGACCATATACGGCGGGTGCGATTGCTTCAATTGTATTTGGTCAACAAACTAGTTTGGTTGATGGTAATGTGATCCGAGTATTAGCTCGATTACGATCTATTGGTGCTGATATGAAAAAGGCAAACGTTATAGAACTCTTTTGGCAAATCGCGACAACATTGGTACCAAGTGAAAGACCAGGCGACTTCAATCAAGCTTTGATGGAATTAGGCGCTAGAATATGTTCTCCTCAAAATCCCAACTGTGATGGCTGTCCGATACAAACTCAATGCTCTGCCTTGGTCCAATTACGATTACACGGTGAATTACTATCCAAAGATGGTGGATTCTGGAATCAGAAAGAAACAGCTGCATTGATAGAACACGGTAACAACTTACAAGAAGAAAAGACAAAAAAGGAAACAATATTCGATTTTAACTTGATTTATTTTTTATTATTATTATTATTACTATTTCTGTTATTATTATGATTATAGATTGTAAATATTGTCCTGCTATTACCAAAGATTTGGATCATGATGAATACTCTGTTACAAGGTTAGCTCATATAAATCAGAACTTACTATTATCAGAATGACAGCTTATAATTTTTTTTTTATTTTAGGTACCCAGTCAAGGCAGACAAAAAACCTCCGAGGGATGAAGGTAAGAAAAAGAAAAGAAACCTAGGTTTGTATTATTATCTTACACTGACGAAAATTCATATAAATGTATTATCCCCCCCTTTTTTTTTTATCTTTAGAATGTGCTGTATCTATAGTGGAGAAAATACCTTGTGAAGGGACTGATGATGGACTATCAGAGGGTTCTTTATATTTGATATCCAGACGACCAGATAAAGGTAAATTCGATATGATACATACAGAAGACTGGTGGTAGATGATTTAAACTCTTTCTTGTCTTTTTTTTTTTTATTTATTTATTTTATTTCGCTAGGACTTTTGGCTGGCCTTTGGGAATTCCCTAGTTTGGAACTAGACAACAAACAAACCACTTATGAACAACGATCTACATTGTCATCAACGTTTTTGAAGAATCAATACAATTTAGACCTGATGGATGGAACATTGGATGTGAAGAAACAGGATTTGGGAAACGTGGTACATCTTTTCTCACACATTCGAAAGGTATATCATATTGAATGGATCTCCATATCATCATCCATTTTGAAACAAACATCAACGGAACAAACGAAATGGATCACAATGGATGAATTGAAGACAGCACCAATTCCTACCGGACTGAAAAAGGCAATCAAGTTACTAGAAAAGGCTCAAGGTAGATCATCATCATCATCATCATCATCGAGATTCGGCAATAACAACAATAAGCGGAAACAACCTCCTTCGTCTTCCGGTTCCAAGAATATTACATCCTTTTTCCAAAAACGGGCAAGATGATTTATTCTTCCTTTTACTATATTAGTGTATTGATTGATGTTTCTCCTTTATGTATATACTTGTTTGCTTGTGTATTAGTAGTAGTATAGTGTTTTTGATAATGATATTACTATTGTTTTACTCTATGAAATAAAATCCTTTTTTTTTTTGTTCCATTTGACCCATTTTTTTCTTCTTCTTCTTCTTTTCTTTTCCTTTGAACTGAACATAAACTTCAATGAAAAAAGCTCGTGTCTTTACTGCTTTCTTGTTTTTCTCTTATAGCTTCATTGCTCTGGCTCATCCGCAATCGCATCCGTTTGACTTGTCAGATTATGAGATATTTGACCGTGATGCAACTACAGCAATAGATCAAGACATAGATAATGAAGCTCTTGATGAATCTAATGTCATGATGCCTTTGATCTCTTCTCTACAACGAAATAGTAGTGATCCTAGACTACATTCATCCCGCTTTCCTTCTGTTCCACAAACGATTCGCAATGCTGCATTGACTGACTGTATTAACTATAATACAGATTTCTCGGTAGAAAATGACGGTTGGGTTCCATTTGATACAGAAGGTGAAACTTTTCATCGCGTAAGCAATGGCTTGCAATTGGATTTACTTGCTCCTAGTGAAAATATGAGACTTATTGAAGAGGGTACAAGTATGTAAAAAAAAAAAAAAAAAAAAAAAAAAAAAGATCATCATCCACTTTTTTAAACTGCTCACAATTTTTTTTTCTTTTTCTTTTCTTTTCTTTTTTTTTTTCTTTTTTTTTTTTTTTTTTAGATCTACCTTACAATAAGCTTTCAGCAAAAGGTGCTACTTTTGCTTCGTCTTATTATATGCTTTATGGAAATGTCTCTGCTACAATCAGATCTTCTCCAGTGGGTGGTTCAATCACAGCTTTTATTCTTATGTCTGATACAGGTGATGAAATTGATTTCGAATTTTTAGGGGGTGATCCACATACGGTCCAGTAAGTAAATTATTTAAACTAACAGATATGATTATATTCTTACTAATTCTACCTTCTCCATTTTGAGAACTAATTTCTTCTATGCTGGAGAAGAACTATTTACAATAAATGGGGGACTACATCCAGTACCAGGTGCCGCCGTATTTGATGACTTCCATACTTATACACTTGATTGGAGACCTGAACGTATGCAATGGTTGGTTGATGGTCAAGTGGTTCGTACCAAGGAAAAGAAGGATACTTGCCAAATGGGTGTTTGTAAATATCCATCTAGCCCTGCGTAAGTTTATGTCAAACATCTCCTCTCAATCATATTTTTTTTTTTTTTTTTTTTTGAATACTAATACAAAAATCATGATGGTGATGTTTCTTTTTTTTTTTTTTTAAAAAAAATAATTATCTCATAGTCGAGTTCAATTTGGATTATGGGATAGTAGCTTTGATGCAGGCACGGCACAATGGGCAAAGGGACCAATAGATGTAAGCCAAAAAAAAAAAAAAAAAAAAAAAAAAAAAGGTGGTAGATGATTAAATTGAATATCTTTCTGATTGCTTATTTTAGTGGTGGAGTAACCGTGGACTCAGTGCATCTGCGTTAATCAATCATATTCAAGTGAAATGTGATCCTGAATACAACTCAATCTATGTCTATTAATATTGTCACAATGATGATGCTAGATATAAATAGCTTTATTAAAAAGAATTTGTCTTTCAAAATAATAATAATAATAATAAAAAAGAAAAGAGTACATGGATTATTTTTTTTACTAGTCATCACTTAAAAGTTTTTCTCCTTCGGAAGTTTTCTTTGATTATCCTTTCCTTTACTTTTATTTTTTTTTATGGAAAATGTTCACTAGAATGTTTGAGGTGAAAAAAAAAGGAACCATCTGCATTTTTACAATTTGATTCAATTATTCTTTTTTTTTTTTTTTTTTGTTTGCCTTTCTTCTTTTCTTTTCCTCTATCTCCCTCTCTCTCTCTTTTTTTTTTTTTATATTGTAATGCATTCCATTATGGAGGTCGTTAATGCGGATCATCATCGAGCACGAGGAACATATCCATCTTCTACTACAACTTCAAAACAAAATAGTGGCAATCAATTCAATAAACGTTTATGGAATTTACAAAGTATTACTGGTGGCCAACAATGGAGAAAGGTTGGGCCCTTACATGTAGAAACATTGGAAAATGATGATGTCAAAAATATTTCATTTGCCAATGCAATCAATCGTCAGACACCATCCAAGATGACTAGTTCTATCACTGATCCTGCATTACTGAGCCATCACCATTCAATGATAAAGGAAGATGATCACGACAATAGACGTGGTATACGGAGAAAAGCAGCAAACGGATTGAAACGTATCATCACCCATTTTTCTTTATCCGACACTAACTCCTTGGTAGAGACTCCTGGGTTATCATCTAATATTTCACATCATCATCGTCATCAACAAGCTCCACAAGATGTTCAAGAAAATGAAATGAATGTTGATGATGATAATCAACATAATGGATCATCTGATGATACTTCTTCCTTGCATACTTTTAGTACGGTATCAGATGTCAATGCAATTCAGGCACCATTGGAAATTGATCATGTCGTCACACCTATAGAACAACAAAAGCAACAACATCGTCGATCAATGTCGCATCCTACCTCATTAAAAGTAACTGATCTTGCATCACTAGCTGATCGATCATTACCTCCGTTACCAAATACAGATACAGAAATAACAACGGCTACAAAGGAAACAACAACAAAGCTTACTGCAATTGATGAATATAATCATCTCAAGACGATGATGCATCAGGCACATGTAGAACAAAAGTTTCGTCAGGCTGTGAATTGGTTAGGAAAGCCATTTCATAAACTATTATCTACACCTATGATATCCACAATGACTACTTCTATTTCATCTGCTACTTCCTCTGTCTCTCCTTTAGTGATTCAAGCTGATCAATCACATCAACTTGAGTCTGCTTGTCGTCCACACTCTTCTCGTACCACTTCATCTTCTTCCATTTCAGTCACTGCTGATGCAGCAGCAGCAGCTATGCTTCTTACCCATTATGATTCTAATCTTGCTCAAGTCAATCGTAGTTCATATGATTCTCTTGCTAGTCAGGAGGATCAACAGAATTTGCCATGGGTACAAGAAAGGTAACTTTTTTTTTTTTATGGTTTCATACACCGCGTCTATGCTTAAAATTCACCTGAATTTTTTTTTTTCATTTTTCTTCTTCTTTTTTTTTTTTTTCTTTTCTTCCTTTTCTTTTCCTTTTCCTTTTCTTTTTCTTTTTTATTTTATTATATATATATATATTCGCTACAAATAGTAGTCAAGCCAATGGAAATGGTCTTGATCTTAACTTCCGATTCACCAGAAAGAAAGTACTACGTTGTCGAGGTAACTACTATATTACTATTCATTCATTACGAAACTGGATTGTCTCATCTTCTTTATTTATATTCTCTAGTTATTCAAATCACAAATATGGCGTCTTCCAAAGGTAATTAACAAAAGGAAAAGAAAAAGTCACAAAAGGGAATGATAAAGATGCTAATACACGTACATACATACACACACTCTCTCTTTTTCTTTATTACCTCCTGGGTATCTTTCTGTATTGAAAGAATATCAATATGAACTCTTTGTACAATTGAATGACATTACACAAGCTTCACAAACCGGCTCCTTGAAGAAGATTGCAAAAGGTATTAGTGCTGCCAGTCCAAAAGAATCCTTCTCATTGTAAGTAACAAAACATATATATTCTTTTTATTACTCTGCTAATTTTGGGTTTTTTGTATATATGAACATTGTATTTTTCTTGACAGTGAAGTAGATAGTCCTTTTACTTTGACCTTTACCTTATGTGCCAAACCTATTTATAGTGGATTTTCAAGAATGAAGACATTTATGTCCAAAATGGATCTTTCTCATCACGTTACTGATCATCAAGGACTCAAATCAACCATATCTGATAACCACGAAATTCAATACGATCATCCTCCTCCATTGGAAGCATCCATGCCTGTAGTTGGATCAACCTGCTTACTCTCAGGGAATCGATTTGAAGCGTTTAGTGGTAAAGGACTTTCTCGATACACATTGACTCGACCAATCAGTGAAAAACAGCTCAAGGATTTACACGACATGGACTTGGAATTGATGGTTGCTTTTCAATTGGAAGATGCAGTGTCACCTACGCATACCTATATGTCTGGATTATGGACTGGGGAATTGGACTTTGATGCTGCTTTGGCAACTTGTAATCAGGGCGATTATCTGACTTTTTATGTACGAGGCAAGCAATTTCCTGTAAGCAACTGTTAAAAGAGGAAAAAAATGATGCTCGTTGATTGGAAATCTAACAAACGTATTTCTTTTTTTTCTTTGGATAGACCTGGACAAGATACTGGATTACTTTGGAACAAGGCCAATTATATCTTCGACACTTGTCCTATGAGGTAAATGAAATAAAAAAAGTTTTTCTTTTGATATGTTTAATTAATTGATATATGTTGTGTTGAATAGCACAAGGAACCTGTTGAATCGATACCTCTAAGTCAGTTAGAATCTGTTTGCAAACCTTGGGAAGACATTCAAGAACAAGTTTACTTTGGACGAAAACATGGTATTGTACTGAAATTCACTCAAGATCATATCCGAATGGAACAAGTGATTCTGGAGGAAGGTGAATGCATAGGTGGATATATGTATTTGTTTGCTGATAGTCCAAAAAAGGCAGCTTTATGGCGAACCGTGCTTAGTGCTTATGCTACGGCAGATTATGTGACTCCAAATGCTAGTATCAATGCTCGTTATCTATGGTGAATCCCTCTTTCTTTTCAGTTTATACTCTTTTTTTTTAGTTTTTAGGATGTTTTTATTTATTTATTTATTTATTTATCATTATTCTTATCTTTTTTTTTTTATTTGATTGATTGATCTCATATACATACATAACCCTTCCTTTCTTTCTTTGCTTGATTGGTCAATATCTTTACCCAATAAAAACTCAGTTCCGCAGTAGAGGAGCCTCTTTGGTGGCTTGATGTTTTATTTTTGAAAAAAAAAAAACTCCTACTTTCCCCTTTTTTTTTTCTTTCTTTTCTTTTTTTTTTTCTTTTTTCTTTTTCTTTTTTTTTTTCTTTTTCTTCTTCTTTATTAAATATGAGCAATGGATCTTACAACAATGGTAGCTTAGATCAGCAATTCGGTAAGTTGGAAAAAGAAAATGGTTATTATATCAACATTATTTTGTACCCCTTTAAAACTTTGAAACATATAATTGCCTTTTTGATTCAAATGATGATGATGATGATGATATTCACAGATATTTCGTTTCTTTTTTTATAGCTGGTATGGGCATTAACGAAAATCGCTCCAATGGTCGAGCACCTCCTTCTCGATATGTTCCTCCTCATTTGAGAAACAGTCAAGGTACCAATGGTTCTGCTAATAGTGGCTGGTCTGACTGGAACTCTGGCAACGATCGTTCTCAATCTGGGTAAGGAAAAAGGAGAGAAAAAAAAAAAGGATATTGACAAAGAAAAGACTAACCAATATTTTCTTTTTTTTTTTTCTCCCTAAACACTCTTCTTCTATTATAAATTGAATAGTGGTTATCAACGTGGTGGTGGATGGAATTCTTCTTACTCTGATCGTGGTGCTGGTGGACATCATCGATCCAACTTTTATGAACGTGGTTCGTATGGTGGCGGTGGCGGTGGTTATCGTAACAACTATCGCCAAAATGACAATGGTGGATATCAACGTCGTGATGATTCTCAAGGTTATTGGAAAGAAGGTGTTCATCATGTTGGCAATCGCAACCCTCGTACTGAGAAGGATCTCTTTGGTTCTGCTGATGATTCTGATCGTCAACATACTGGTATCAACTTTGAAAAATATGATGATATTCCCGTTGAAGCTAGCGGTGATGGATGTCCTGAACCTGTGACCACTGTAAGTAAAAAAAAAAAAAAAAAAGAAAAAAAGAAAAGAAAATATGAAAAGATTGACTGATGGCTTATTTTTAACTTAAATCTAGTTTACTAATCCTCCTTTGGACGCTCATCTTTTGAGTAACATTGAATTGGCAAGATATACTACTCCTACTCCTGTCCAAAAATACTCTATTCCTATTGTTGGTGCTGGTAGAGATTTGATGGCTTGTGCTCAAACTGGTAAGCAATATTTAATATTAATTATTTCGTATTCTCATTTTTTTTTTAAAAAAAAATAATAATAACAATAATAATAATTTATTTTATAGGTTCTGGTAAAACTGGTGGTTTCTTGTTCCCTGTTCTTTCTGAATTGTTCTTAAAGGGTCCTTTGGCTTTACCTGAAGATCCTCATGCTGGTTACCGTGGTCGCAAGGCTTATCCTACAGTCTTGATTCTTGCCCCTACTCGTGAATTGGTATCTCAAATCTTTGATGAAGCCAAGAAGTTTGCTTATCGTTCTTGGGTTCGTCCTGCTGTTGTATATGGTGGTGCTGACATTGGTGCTCAATTACGTCAAATTGATCGTGGATGTGATCTTTTGGTGGCTACTCCTGGTCGTCTTGTGGACTTGATTGAACGTGCACGTATCTCTCTTGCCAATATTCGTTATTTGGTCCTTGATGAAGCTGATCGCATGTTAGATATGGGTTTCGAACCTCAAATCCGTCGTATTGTTGAAAAGGAAGATATGACAAGTGTTCAAGACCGTGTTACTCTCATGTTCTCCGCCACTTTCCCTCGTGATATCCAATATCTTGCTCGCGACTTTTTGAAGGATTACATCTTTTTGTCTGTGGGTCGTGTTGGTTCTACTTCTGAAAACATTACTCAAAAGGTGGAATATGTTGAAGATGAAGACAAGCGTTCAGTGTTACTCGACATTTTGCATTCTACTGAAGTATCTGGTCTTACTTTGATCTTTGTGGAAACTAAACGTATGGCTGATGCACTCTCTGACTTTTTGTTGGGTCACAACTTCCCTGCTACTGCTATCCATGGTGATCGTACTCAACGTGAACGTGAACGTGCTCTTGATTCTTTCCGATCTGGTCGTACTCCTATCATGGTTGCTACTGCTGTTGCTGCTCGTGGTCTTGATATTGCCAATGTATCTCATGTTATCTCTTACGATTTACCTACAGATATTGATGATTATGTCCACCGTATCGGTCGTACCGGTCGTGCAGGTAACACTGGTCTCGCTACTGCCTTCTTCAACCGCAACAACAAGAACATTGTCAACGACTTTATCGATATCTTGAAAGAAGCCAATCAAGAAGTACCTGGTTTCTTGGAATCTGTTGCTCGTGAAACTAGATCTGCTGGTCGTGGTGGACGTGGCGGTTATGGTCGTGGACGTGGTGGTGGTGGTTCATTTGGTGGCCGTGATTTCCGTAAATACAACAATAATGGTGGTAATGATTATTCTCGAGGTAATGACTTTGGTGGTTACAATAACGGTTACAACAATTATCCTCCTTTGGGTGCTACTGGGGGCCGTCCTTCTTATACTCCTCGTGGTGATGTTCCTATGCAATATCAGAACAAGACCAGTTGGTTCTAAACCCTTCTTTAACAAATTATTGGACAAGAACGACAAAGCATACTTTGGAAAATAGACTACTACTACTACTTTACAATCTTCTCTTTCACTTATTCTCACATTCACTCTTATCATCGTCCTATCATACGCCTCTTTTATATTAGGTATATTCCCCCTGTCGTTTATTTTCTTTTTACTTTTTTTTTTATTTATATATACATATCTTTATCATCTGCATTTCATTTTTTTTTCATGCATTTTTTTTTATTATTCTTATACATTAGTTAGTCTCTTGTTAATGTTAGTCTTTTATATATATATTTAGAAAATAGAAATTGGAAGAAAAAAAAAGTACGCATTAGTAATTTTTTTTTCTACGCTCCCCCCTGACAGGATTTTATACATTTTATTCTTTTTTTTTTTACAAGTAGTTTATATTCCTTTTTTTTTTTTTTTTTCCTTCTTGTTTACAATATTATCCAATAAATAAAAAAAGAAAAGATCTTTATCATTAAAACATCAAAGAAATCGTCCTATTTTTATTATTATACTTTTCATTTAGGGAGCAAAAAAAAAAAAAAAAAAATCATTCAGTTTAGTCTCCCATACAGATTATAAAATTGGATGTAAATTCATTACTACCATCGCCACCACGTTTGATTTCTGTGCCAGAGTTAAACATGATGGGTTCCAAGGTGGTTTCAGGGACGGATTGACATTCACTGTCATCATACAGGTTGCATGCGCTGACTGCTTCAAATTTGATCGAGCTCAAATGCTCATTATGGAGTGGATTGGAAGTGCATATACCATATGGAAGTTCTTGATTATGACCATCATCATACAATAATGTTATTCCTGCTGCCATGCTTGATGGAAGTCTACTACCTATCATGATTAACGTCCATAGAAATAATCTCATTGCTATTATTGATATAATCTAGTAGTAAGATGGATGCAGAGGTAAAAAAAAAAAATATATGTTGAGTGATGATTAGCTAAAAGGAAAAAAAAAAAAGGAATAAGAGACAGATAATCGTGATGATCATGATTTATATCGGAATACGATGAATTGAGATGAATGAGGGGCATAGTGATTGTTCAACTTTTTTTTTTTTCGGATGTCACCATTTTGTTTCTTTTTTTTTTCAAGTTGGAAGGCGAAGGAGACGAAGGAGGTTGTTTTTTGAGTTAGGGAGGGAAGGAAGGATAATCTACCCATGGACGGTACATATATATACATAAAGGATGATATCGGCATGCTGCCGTGTCAATAAGTGAGCGTCGACCCTTTTTTTTTTTTTATTGATTGAACATTGAGTTTCATGCACGCTCTGTTTGAGTCGAAAATATTTTATAGGGAGGAAAGAACATTTACTTAGTTTTTATACACTCAGTAGAATAAACCTTGATGAATGACTATTCCTTTTTTCTATTTTATTATAGTTATTATTAATATTATTATTCTCGATCACGTTCCAAGAGATAACCGACCATTAAAGTTTTTTTTTTTTTTTCATAATGATAATATAAGGAGAACTGATTAAGTGGATTCTATGGATTTATCGTCATCCCCATCTGTAGTCAATTATCATCCTTATTGCAACCAAAATATTAACAATCAATCATCTTTTATCCATCATAGCAAGCAATCATCATCATCTATTTACTTTTATTTAATATAATGGTTATTATTTATTTCAAAAAAAAAAAAAAAAAGTATAAATATGCGGTATTTCAATACCTTTTTTTTTTTTTTCATTCAAACAAAAACGTATCTTTCTTTTTCTTTTTTCTTTTTTCTTTTTGACAATTAAACCATTTTATACCCCACTTATTCAATCAACAAAGCGAACGTTTTATCATTTAAGAAAAATAAGATGAATGAAGAGATGAACTCACGGCAACGAACAACTCATACAACGAAACTGGAAACACTACGAGAAAAGAAGGCTGAATTGGAAGAATTAACGCGGATCAAGGATCTAAGTACACAACTTGTATCCCACTTTGAAAGTTTGGCGAAGAATGTACAAGAACTATCCAATGGTGCTCGAGGTAATAGAAACATAAAGGACGAAATGTTTTAAAAATAAAGATTGATTTATTTATTTTTTTTTATTCTTATAAGGTGTTGCTACCGTGTTAAGTAATTGGGATCCAGTGTTTAGGACGATGGGATTGATGAATACTGAAACTAGACCAAATCCCAAGAATCCTACAATAGTGAACTTACCCATAGCTTCTGATCGTTCTCAATAGATATCGAATTATTGTGTGTATATATATCTTTTCTTTTTTTTTTTTTTCTTCATAGCCGGGATTTGAAATCCTGCTACGAGCGAATAAAAATTTTATTTTATTTTTTTTTTGTTTTTGAGTACTTTTTTTTTCTTTGGACTCTCTTTTTTTCCTTCTCTCCATTTCTTTTTTTGTTGAAAAGATCACTTCATATTTATCCAAATTTTATATTTGCTTTTATATATTTTAGTTTTTTTATGAGTGAAAAAAGCTCTTCTCCTATCGCACCACGCTCTCCTATTGAAGTGAACGATGACAAGAATAATGACGCAAGTGAAACTAGAGAATCTGTTGTAGACACCACCAATCAACAAGAAACGTCTCAAGCACCTGGACATGACTATGATGATAATAATAGATATGACGATCGACGACGTTCTTATTCACCACGGTCACGGTCTCACTCTTACTCTCGTCATCGATCCTATAGTCGTTCTCGTTCGCGATCTTATAGTCGGTCACGTTCTCCTCCTTCCTATTACGAACGGTCTCGTCATCACCATCATCGCTCTTCTCATCGTTTACCTCCTCCTTATCCACCACTTTCTCATCACCGTCATCACCGTCACCATCCTTATCATGATACGTACTATGGTCGCTCAAGCGGTCGATACCCATTGTCAGACCATCACCATCATCGAAGCTACTCTTCAAGACGATCCAGATCTCCTCCCATTCATCGTTACCGATCTCGCTCTCCCTCTCGTTCTTCTGTTCGACCGCCTCCTTATCGTTCAAACCCTGACTGTCGCGTTTACGTTGGTAATCTTCCCTATGAAGCACGATGGACTGATTTGAAGGATTTTATGCGGAAAGGTAAATCTTTTTTTTTTTTTTTTTGGAATTCCATTGTTTAACTTTATTCTTCTTGTCATTATTATAGAAGCTGGACCTGTGGTTCATGCAGATATCATGAAGAGTGGATCAAATCGTTCCTTAGGATGTGGGTAATGATCAGGAAAACAAAAAGTGAAAAGATGAGACTACGACATAGTTAACGCAATATATATTTTTTTTTATTAGAACTGTTGAATTTGAATATCCTGAAGATGCTCAACGTGCGATTCGTATGCTGAATGATGTGGAATTCATGGGCCGTGTGATCTTCCTCCGAGAGGTAAATTAGCCAAAAAAAAAAAAAAAAATAGGGACTATTATATACATCTCGTGCTGATCATTTTTTCATATTGGAATTGAATAGGACCGACCTCACGATTCACGCAAGGATGGCTTTGCACCTGACGAATGCAGATTGTTTGTAGATAATGTATGATGAAAACAAGAAAAAAAAATATACCTCTTTATTAATAATGGTTATTGTTTTATTTTCAAATCATTAGCTTCCTCTAACAGCAAGTTGGCAAGATATGAAGGATCTTTTTAGGAAGACGGGACGAGTATTACACACTGATGTTACTACGGATCCAATCACTCGACGACCTAACGGAAGTGGATTGGTTATTTTTGATGATCCTCGAGATGCACGTTCAGCTATTGGTAACGATACTCAAAAAAAAAAAAAGATCGTAGGATTAATGATATTATTTGATAGAATTATTCAACGGTTATGAATGGCAAGGACATCGATTAAGAGTGATGGAAGAACGGGAAGCAGCAAATCATTTGGCACCTTTACCACCACAATCAACAGCACCAACATCAGGGTTATCTATAACGATGAGCAATTCAAGGGTACCACCTCCACCGCCACCTCCTGAGACTAACACCACTCCAATCCAATCTGGTACAACTACACCTTCTCAACAGCAGCCTGCGAATACTTCAGTAATAGTGGATATGGATACGAGAGATATGGAAAATACTAGACCAGTAGTAGAAAATACAGCAGATGGATATATAGGTAATATGAAAAAAGGATGAAGAATATTTTATACTAAATTTTCGTATATAATAGATTCTTATTATGGTGGATCAAGTTATTATGGAGAAGGATATTATGATGAACGATATAGCAATCAACAACCGCCACCACCACCACCGCCACCTCCAGCAGCATCGTCACTATCATCAATATCAACAGCAGTAGGAACTTCTGGTATGGTACCACCTCCACCTCCACCTTCTGCTCATTTCTTTCCAAGCCTTGTCAGCGGGCCCGGTGCCAGTTTGCCTTCTCATGGAGCGAATCAGATATTTGTGAACAAGTTACCTTATGCAACAACAAGTCAAGATTTGATTGATCTCTTCCGACATGTAGGACCTGTGGTACGATCAGAAATATTATGGTACAATGGACGACCCAAAGGATCAGGTTTGGTACGATTTGAAGATAGGATTACTTGTGAACGTGCAATTGGAAAATTCAATGGTTATCTCTATGGTGGAAGGAAATTGGATATTCGAATGGATAAGTACTCACCTAGTGCCTAAACTATTTTTTAGTTTGTTAGTTAGACCTTAGTTTGTTTTTTTTTAGTTTATACAAAAAGATACATGAATGTCTTTTTTCAATATCAAATAAAATAAAATAAAAAAAAATAAAAAATGGAAGTTTATTATTAATATACAATAGTAACGGCAATATATATATATATATAAAAGAGATCTCATCGGATTACAAAAAAAAACATGCTTATCACTTTATTATTCACTACTATAATAATTTATTTACTTATAAAATGGATATTCTATCAATAATAATAATATATACACCGAAGAAATCAAATAGAAGCAAATTCATTGATTGATGGGAATAGGTTGATGAATCTATTATAATATAGTTATATGGAAAAAGAAATTGTTAGTGATACTAAACATCATCATAAACAAAAAAGACCTTACCAAGTCAGCAATCGTCATCCAACTCTCTAGAGCATGAAGACGAGGATCATGAGGTGATGGTGCAATATCCTTTTTCCATAATATGAACTTGTCTACTTTGGTACCTGTTTTTGTCCAATGTAGCGATGATGGTTGGTGACTTTGTTCATCTTGATAATCTTCATCGTATCCATTATTGTCTTCGTCATTATCGTTTTTGTCTAGTTTCCATACATACCCTATTAATAAAACCTACTAGATCAATCATAGATTCTCCATATATTTGACCAAAGAATAATTTTTTTTTACCTTCACATGTCTTGGGAGGCGTGATTTCCAATCCTTCTAATAATCTTCCCATAACAACAGTTGTATATCGAGGAAATGCATCAGTGATTGGATCCAAAGTTAATTGTGTACTTGGTACCACTGAAAGGTATTGTTGAGCATCCACTGGTCCTTCTTTATTGACTGTAAACGGAAAAAGATGGTTTTGTGGGCCATTATTGATTGACATTTTGAAAAAGAAAAAAGTGAGCAAAAAAAAAAAAAAAAAAAAAAATACGGGAGTTCGAAAAAAAAAAAACAAGTGCGGAAACCAAAATCGCGTTCGAAGAAGAGAAATTTTCTTTCTTTTTTTTACCAGCAATTGCAGAAAACGGTGTTGAATAGAAACAGTCAAATATAAAAATACAGTATAATGCTTTTCATAAAACAATAGAAACGTTGAATTCGTTTCTATTGGATAAAATCCAACATTCATTCTAATAAAAATGGTGATATGATTCTTGTTGGATATCATTTGTGTTGTTGTACATAAGTGAAGATGCGCATGATATTAAAATTGTGCGAATGAAAGGAAAAGAAGAAAGTGCATAAATTATCATTTTCAAAATCCGATTTTTTTTTTTTTTCACATTTCACTTTTTTTTTTTTTTGAACATTGTATGTCTTTTTCTTCTTTTTGGTTTTTACTCACTTATTCACTTATCGTTTTACTAGTTGATGACATTATGGCTTGGAGTTGTACAGGTAAGATATATATTATATATACTTAATTCATTTGATTAAGCTTCTTCAATAGGAGTGTCGAATAGAGAATTGGTTGATAACTTGAGAAGAGCAAGTATCATTACTTCTTCACGAGTTTATGAAGCCATGTCTGCTATTGATAGGTAAATAAAATAAAATTGTTTGTTTTATGATCTATTGATTTTTTTTTTATATAAATATAACAGAAAGGATTACTGTCCTCGATATTCTTATGAAGATTCTCCACAATCTATTTCCTATGGTGCGACTATTTCTGCCCCGTAAGTTAATTCGTTTTTTTTATTGTAGATACAAATGAATTATTTCTTCTACTTACCTTAATAATTTTTTACTTGATAGTCATATGCATGGTTATGCTTTGGAACATTTGGAAAATTATCTTAGGCCAAACATGACAGGTAAAAAAAAAAAAAAAAAAAAAAAATTGAATTGAATGTTTTAGAAAGGATGAACTAAGAGGAAATACTTTATAATTCCTTCATTTTTTTTTTATTTTAAATAGCTTTGGATATAGGATCAGGTTCTGGTTATTTGACGGCATGTATGGCTGAAATGGTAAATATAAATATATGTATATAAAGTAGATTCGATTCATTTGTTCTTTTTATTTTATAGGTAGGAAGTGGTGGAAAAGTAGTTGGTGTGGATCATATTCCCGAATTAGTCGACTTATCCATCGACAATATGAAGAAACAACACAGTGATTGGCTTGAATCAGGTCGAGTCAAGTTTATAGTAGGTGATGGAAGGTTAGGTTGTCCCGAAGAAGGTCCTTATGACTGCATGTGAGTTACAAAAATGATAAACGTAAAAATAGACGATTCTGATTTTTTTTTTTTAGCCATGTAGGTGCTGCGGCCGGAAAGAAACCTACCGCTTTGATTGAACAATTGAAAGCGCCTGGAAGGTAAATCAAAAAAGAAAATAATACATTTGATTTGAACATTTATCTTCCTTTTTTTTTCTATTTATAGGTTATTTACTCCAGTTGGCACATACAGTCAATATATTATGGTGTACGACAAAAAGGAAGATGGCACAGTGGAAGAAAAGAGGGTCATGGGTGTCATGTATGTGCCACTTACCGATGCTGACAAACAACTAGGTCGTGATTATTAGTTAGTTAGTTAGTTAGTTAGTTAGTTAGTTTTTATTCTTTTCGTCGATTTTTTTTTTATATTCACATGAACAATAATAAATGATTTCAAGTTTACATACAAATGTGATGCTACAAAATTCTATTTTCTTTTTCTTTGAATGATTTTTTTGTCAATATCATCTTTTATTTACATCAAATATATACAAATTGGAAAAAAAAAATATACTACAATTCTATCTATATGTTTTGTATCCAAGTAATGAGGATCTATAAAGACCAATCGCATCTTGCCACTGAATCTACCAGCCATTGAGAATCCTTGACATGGGTGTATTCTTGTAACCACTTATCTGTTCTTTTTGTTGAAACACGCAATGCCTCCAAGGAAGGAACAATGATCACCAGTCGATCTTGATTTCGTTGATGCAAGGTAGGTCGTCGTAAAAGCACTTTCCCACCACCCGTTCTGATAAGTTGAAGTAGATTTAGTTTTGTTTCATGATTCGAAAATTCACCATATAAAAAGAATCGCCATCCAAAAAGTAGAGCATCTGTTTGTTGTTGTCGTCCTCGTTCAGGTCCATGTGTCTTACCCGACGATTTATCCCCTATCACTTGATACTTTTCTTCTGGTAACCAATATCCAGCATGTACACTATCCGTTAGCCCTATAATGTATAAAAAAAATAGTAAGACTCATTTTCCTATTCATATTGATCAATCACTTTTTTTTTTTTTTGTTGTTCACTTGCATGAAGGATTGACAATCCACTTCCCAGTAAGGATACCAAGTAAATATTTGTTTGTTCTTGTACACAGACCATGTTCATTCACACTTGTAATCAAATGTGTTACATTGTCCAAATCACGTATCTCCGAGTATACTTCTAGTTTCAAACTGGTTTCGATTGCCCATGCCATTGAAATTTCCAAGCAAGCCTACATAAAAAAAAAAAAAAAAAAAAAAAAAAAAAAAAAAAAAGATATAGGATTGGAATAATAAATTTTATCTCTTTTGACACCTACAGTATCCTCAGCTGTCAGTGCTGTTGTCATCAAATGAATAATGCCACCTTGATCACGCCTTCTTTGCAACATTTGTTGTTGTGTCAATACATCCATGCCAATAGTAGAAGGCACGCAAATATCACTTGATGTCGATAAATTCATTGTTGGTAATAATGTACCAGTCGTATCATCTGCTGTTGGCTCTTGTTCCTTCAAAGAATCTGCTGTCCTTTCCTTTCTACATATGCCACATGTAGTTTGGTCCATACTGTTTCCACCATATAGGCAACTAGGGCATTTCCATCGTGAAGACGTCACCCCTTTTTCAGGCATATGTGCTGGTATTGTTAAAGTTGAAGTGTCTTGGTATGTTCTTCGTTGCTTGCTTGATGATTCCTAATCCAAAGAGTAAAAAAACAGCAAACAATCAATGTTTGGCACTGGTTTTCTCTTTAAACAAATACGATACATGTAAATTCCATGTTTACCTGTTGGCTATCCTTATCATTATCCAAGAATCGTCGTCGATTGGGAGTTGTACATACTTCTGTCATCTGTTGGTGAGTTGATACAATGCTAGGCACCGTCTTGGAGTCAATATCGCTGTCGCTACTATCATCGTCCATTATCACCTCTTCTGATTCCATCGCTGCTAACAAGATATCCGTATTTGCATATATATGATCCGATTGTGTCATTAAAGAAGCTGTAGTTTGAATCGGTTGATGATCGGATATCTCGATATCAATATCTTGCGGTATTTCATCTTGATTTGGTTCTTCATCCTCCATGGCCAAGAGCAAATCGTTTGTATTGCATCCTTTATTCACTATCGTCATTATTGGTGGAATATCTGTAGTAGGTTGTTGTACTGATTGTTGTGGAGAAGGGCGAGTGAGTGACGATGAACTGTTTGCACTATTATCATAAGTATGTGATACTGTTGATGGTGGTTGCATAGAGGTAGATGGTGTTGTTGATGTTGGATTCAAGGAGGACGAGAAACCCACTTCAAATATATCATCTACTGATTCCTCTTTAACCTAATAAAATATTAGAAAAGAAACACGCGTTAATTTTTTTTCAGATCAGAAATTTGCGCTGTATATATTCACCTTGGTTTCTAAAGACTCAATGGTATTAGTATCAGTATCAAAGTTGGACATTGTCAGGGACACAGATTCAGCATTGACCATACATAGCTTAAGTTTCTGAACACATGCCACTAAAGTATCATGCATTGGATCTTTGCGTAAATTCTTTACAATGGCTGGAATATGGCACCCAGGGCACTGGCGATCTCGACCTAATCGATCATATATACAATCCCTATATAAATCATCACAACCAATAAAAAAAAATAGTAATGGTTACTTGCATTCTTCCCATTTATTTTCAATGCCTTTTTCACTATTGTGATTTATACTTACTGACAGTAACGATGCCCGCATTCTTTCAGAGTGTTTGTGCGTCGCAGCAAATTTCCACTATTCAATTCAACCAGTGAAGGAATAAAACAGTAATAAATAGAGTTGTTCTTGTATTATATTCATCACCTTTTTTTTTTTTTTGTATCTATTACCATAGATCACATTTCAATAAATCTTCCAATCGTAACAAAGATCCCAACATGATCCTGGAGGATCTGGAAAAGAATAAAAAAAAAAAAAAAAAAAGGAAAAGAAAAGACGGAAGAAAGGAGAACACCAAAAAGAACATCACCATGACCGGAGTTTACACCCACTAACAATTTTTTTTCCCTTACAGAATCATACATGCTTTGAAGATGATGATTGAAATAGGCATACTTTAAAGTTCTTTATTCCCATAGCATCGACTACTTTGTTCAAAAGCAAGGTAATCACCATTATTATGATTTTCATCGGATTTGATCTTCAGTGCAATCATTTATTGGAAATTCATCAAATGGACGTACCTTTTCCATGTTTGTTCATTTTTCTTTGTACGAATCCTGTCATTTTTTTTTCCTTTCAATGCAATCTATTGAGCAATCAAAATAATAATACTAGAGAAAATAACAAATATAGCCTAAAATTAGATAATCCATGATAGCAATGAGACTTTTTGTAAGTATAATATCAGTTTTATCTAACGCGTTAAAAGTGCTTGATTTCTTTTTTTTTTTTAGATCATCGTCCAATATTGAAAAAAAAAAAATGGTGATCATATCATCTTCTACATGAACTATTAAAAGGGATTTCCATACCAAACAAACGCTCACACAAATTTTTGATGTCGAATAGAGTCAGCGGAGGGACAGAATGTTTATTAAAAAGAACTAAAAGGGGAGAGGTATAAACTAGGAATGGATAACTAAACTAAATATCATATATTATTAACTATGTGTAGTGCTAATCATCATTGACCAACTGGTCATAGCCATCTGTAAGGAAAGAACAAAAAAAAAGAAAAAAGAATACCAGCACGTTAGTAAACCAAGTTGTCATTCTTTTTCTCTTTTTTTTTTTTTTGCATTTTCCACCTACATGCACAAATGCCTTCCATATAACAAGCCAGAACGATACCAGCAGCCACTTGTGATACAGGATGAGTAAATCTGAAAGAAAGAAAAGTTAATCATCATGAGAAGCTACTCGACCCAGGAAAGAATATCAAATTTACCTTGTAAAGAAGGCCAAGACATAAAAGATTTGCCAATGATGTAGATGAAGAGAGATACGAGAGGTATAAGGATTTGGTACTGGTTGATTTGCTTCTAAATCATCAGATGAGTAGTTTTCAGGATTTGTGTCGCCATGCGTGGGAGGAGTGGGTGAGGAGGTAGTTCCTTCATCATCTTGAGTTTTTTCATCAGTTTGTTGTTGTTGTTGTTGAGGTTGTTTTTCGGTTTTCTTAGAATGGCGACGACGACGAGAGACAATCCATCCATGATAAGTACTTCGTACCCAATTATTATTTACTTCCTTTATCAAAAGAATGGCCAGAATAAGGAAAAACGACGGGATCAAAAGTGCACATACATAGTACACGACAAAAGGAAGGGTCAATGTGGCAGCCAAATAAATATGAAATGCAGCAAAGGCCAAGATGATCCTTAAAAAAATAAAAATAATTAAAAAAAAAATTAGTTTAAGATGCCACATGACAGATCATGCTATATCCATTCAAAATATATAAAAAAAAAAATTGTAATACTTACGCTAAAGCTGTCAAAAAGACTACCCACATCCCCATAGGCCAGTTTCGGATATTAGGAAGAGAAGTCTTGGTGAAAGGTAGTTCTGCGATCCAACCATAACCAAACAAAGAAGGATAAAACGCCACGACGGTGATCCAAGAGAATGAATGAGAATAATTACCAAATACAAAAAGAATGACACCATAACTACAACCTAACATACAGTCACTCCAATGTCTTGCTCCAGTTTTAGTGTTCAGTTCCCAGTTGTAACGATGAGCCACATAACGATAGAGTGGATAAGGTACAAAAAAGAAGGCCAACATGAAGTATAGGTAGACAAGAGGATTGTAAGAGAATAAGGCTGTCTCTGAAACATAAGGAGGATCTGAAAACCCTAATACTGTACCAGAAGCATCAGAATTCATTGTCAAGTATGATGAAGTATTGTGACTTTGTCAAAAAAAAAAAAAAAAAAAAGAAAAGACAAAGAAGAAAAAGAAGAAAAAGAAGAAAAGGAGATCAAAAAAATTATAGAAAGTTTTTTTCTTTTTTTTTTTATATTATTTGAGACTCAAGCATTCAACCCCTCCCCCCCCTTTTTCAAATGTGCAGCATTATTTATTGACAAGTAACAAAAACGTTAGTTTTATAAACTATACATAATATTTATTTGTTGTCATTGTGATAAATTCTTCTTTTTTTTTTTTCTATTACTTCTAATATATATCTAATATCAATTCATACAATATTAGACAACATAAGTTCGGGATCGAGCGGCATATTTGAAGCCCGGTGACAGCTCATCTGCAATGTAACGATGTAGAAATACAATATCGTTGCACAACACGAAAAAAAAAAAGATCATCCTAATGAATCACCTGCATTCTAACGTATGATGATACAATTATAATAAGGAATACCTTTTTCTTTTTCATCAAATCAACGCGTCACATCACTAGATTTAATCCATAGAACAACCCTCTGCATGACATGCCTTTTATTCATATAAAACTATATATTAACTAAACTACAAAACAGAGGCAGTCAACATTTCCTTTTGAAGTTTCAGAGACATCTATAAAAAAAAAAGAAATGAAAGTATGAGAATGTTAGTCTATCTATATCATATTCTCTATTATCCCTCACACAATATTATTATGAGTTATTATTTTTACCTCTTTTCCTATCAATTTTTCTACCAAGGTCAATGCAAATAGGAAGGCTGTTCCAGGTCCACGACTTGTTACCAAATTTTCATCCACTACAACACGATCTTCTGAATATTTGTAATCTACCAAAATATAATTATCAGAATAAAAATCATCCCCCCTAACAAATAACTTCCCCCCCCCTCCATTTTCCCACACCACATCTTACATTCTGAAAGTTCCGTCTTGAAGGCTGGATAAGAAGTTGCTTCACGTCCTTTACCTATATGAGCCTCCTTTGCCGCCAAAGTACCTTGAAAAGTAATAAAAGAAGTAAGAATGATTTTGATATTGTATTTTTTTTTTTTTACTTACCTGCACAAATAAAAGCAACCACCTTGTTATGTTCATACAAAGTGGATAAAATATGTTTGACTTTTTTGTCGTCACGAAGAGTTTCTGCTCCTTTCAAACCCCCAGGGATCACTGCTGCATCATAGGTTTCCTATCCAGTCGTATATGATTAAAATGACAAGATGAAAATGAGTTTTTGTCTATGATTTATCCACTCTATTTTTTTTTTTTTATTTTTTTACCCAATCTTGAAGCTCTTCCAATGAAGTATCTGGTACAATTTTAACACCTCGACTGCAAGTAGCATACATTTCTGTGAGCTGGACACCAACTACATTGACTTTCACGTTGGCGCGTCGAAGTACATCCACTATCATAAATAACAGAAAGAGAGTCAATGAATATGATAAAAAAAAATATGACAAAAAATGGAAGTTTTATTGTTACCAGTAATAGTAAATTCAGATTCTTCAGTTCCGTTAGCAACAAATACGATAGCTGATACCATATTGATACAACAATTGTGTGAAAGAAAGAAAAAATTAAATAAATAAAAAGTGTAAAAAGTTTTATGCTATACGGAGATAGAAATATGTATCAAGAATAAATTTTTTTTTACATATCCTGAGGAAAATATAAAAAAAGGACGTATATAATTTTTGTATTTTATTTTATATATGTATATAAGAATAAGGGGAGGCAAGGGGGGAAAAGAAGAAATAGAATATGATAATATGACCAGGAAAATGGAAAAAAGAAAAAGTGGTGAATGGATGAACTATAAAAAAAAAAATAGACTACAATAAGAGGTCTTTACTATATGTTAACTAAACTAATAACTAGAAGGATAATAATATAAAACCGAAGGGAAAAAGGGAAAATAATGTATATGATGAAGAATAAAAAAAAAAAAAAGTTCTACAAGAAACGACCCAATTCACTGGATGCAATATTCAATTCCGGTGATTGAGTATGGAGAGCACGCAAGAGTTCAATTAATTGACCACGAGTACCTTCTGTCAATTGTTCATCATTGGACAAGACAACAGTAAAGACTTGTAAGAATTGAGGAATATGAGCAAATACCTAAAGAAAATAGATAAAAAAAAGAATAGAAAAATGAATCCATCCAGTCTTTTGTACTTTTCATTCTCTCTCTCTTTTTTTTACAAAAAGATATATATACTTACAAAGGCATTATTGGATCGGAAAAGTTGGAAAAGACAGTTGAAGACAGGTTCATTTTCAGCGAAATCAGCTTTCAAAGGAAGAGCGCTTGTGAATACAGGTAATACTTGATCCAAAGGCATAGCATCAGGATGAGCCAAAATAAGTCTTGCAACAGCACCAGTAGCATTATCAGTAGTATTAACAAGAGATTGTCCTTGGAAAAGAGGATGAAGTGCTGACAAGATAGTAGGGTATTGTCTAATAAAAGAATATATAAATTAGATTTCTTATTCAACCCCATGAATGAAATTCAACTTACGAGCTAAGGTCGACTTGGGAATGGGTAACAAGTACCCCTAAAGCAAATGCGGCATTGCTCTTAACAGTTTGATCTTCATCATCACAAGCCTTTGTAAATAACTGCAATAGACGTTCGGCATGAGGAGTAACAGCAGACTTAACACCAGTGATACATTCACCTAAACAACCAATTGCCATAGACCGTTCTGAGGAAGATTTGGTCTTTTTCTATATATATATATATATAAGTAACAATATATATATTTTTTTTATTCATCTATTTTGATTCACTTACATAGTACTTGGAGATCAAAGGCAAAAAGACATCAAAGTAAGAGGAGTATCCTTCACCAATCACTTCACAAAGAACAGCAACCAAATCAGCAGCAGCACCAATCAATAATGATTCAGATTCAGCTTCTTCATCTTCATCAACAAAGTCTTCTTCATCAAATGCTTGTTGACATACAGATTTCTTTTCAAAGATATCTAATACGTGACGAGAGATTTCTTCAACGTCTATAACCCGCCAAAAAAAAAAAATTAATAACATATCCAAAAAAAAAAAAAAAAAATCGAAAAAACTTACGATCAGCGATGATAGAGGGACCCATTAACTTGAGAGCATGAATCAATTCTTGACAATATTGAACAACAACCATACGATCATCTTCATCCTTCCACATGAGCAAAATAGTAGGAATCACCAAAGAAGTCATGTTGGCGACATTTTCATCCACAGGATATTTAACTGGTAATCCAGCAACCCAATCGCCATGCTCTGAGAGATTGTAAAAAGTCTTCAAGAAGCTGAATAAACTACCAGTAACAGCCTTGCGCACGCCATCAAATAAGTGATAAGAAAGTTCAGTCAATTCTTGTACAGAACTTTCCACATAGGGTAAAAAGTGAGATCCAGTGTTTTCGAATAATTCACCAAGAGCATCCGCTGCGAATTCCTTTTCATCAGCAATAGCAGAGTTAAAATTGAATGCACTAAAATCATCTTCTTCATCTTCTCCATCTCCCAAGGTCAAATCAATTTCAGTTTCCAATCCAGGTTCATTCTTTTCTTCAGCCTTGCAAGAAGCGAGAATAGGGGGCATCACAGTGGGCAAATAAGGAGCAAATTCTTCACCAAACACACGAGCCAAGATAGAGAAGAAAGCATAAGAGCATTCTCGAAGACGAGGTGAATCAAGTTGGAGTTGTTCAATTGCTAGAGTCATGAGATCTTGAGTGAATGGACGGAACATGTCTGCACCAACAGCTTCAGCAATAGCACCAGCGGAATCAGTAGCTACACCACGCAATAAGGTTTCATCCGAGTTTTCCTTGAGAGACATCAAATGACGAATACGAGGTAATACTTCACCAAAGTAGGGTTGGAAGGATTCACCAGCAGCATGAGCAGCACTTCCAATAGCAGCCATCACAGTAGCTTTAGTTTCAGTTTGACTGGCATTATCCAAAAGGAATAAGAGCTTTTCCATAAGTTGAGGTAAATATTGTAAGACATCAGAACCAAGACCTTCCAAGATAGCATCCAAAGCATTACAGGCATGTTTTGTCACTTCAGGATTAGTATCACTCATAAGGTTAAAGACAAGAGGTAACAAGACTTGATGGTGTTCAGAGATCTCGGAAGCAAGATCTTCGGCCAAGCATCCCAAAGCCATACAAGCAGCACGACGAACAATGATTTCAGGATCTTGAAGTCCAGAGCATACCATAGGCAAGAGTTCATTGAGTTTGGTACTCATATATTCCGCACAACCTTCAATAATAACAGCAAAGGCCATCATGGAAGCTTTTCGGTAATTAGGATCAGGATTTTGAATATAAGATACAACCAATGGCATAACAATAGGAAATACTTGTTGTGGAGGCATATTGGAAGCAAGAGCATTGAGAACTTTGTAAGCCAACTACAAAAAAAAAAAAAAAAAAAGGTGAGATCACTCACTTAGATCAATTCATTCAAATCTAAACTTACACGAGAAGGCGAATCTTCATCAACATCTTCAGGATCAGCTTCAGTTCCAATAGGCATCAAATGTTCAACCATATAACCAACAAGTTTAAGACTACGAATCTTGTTTTGTTTGCTATAATAAAAAAAAATATATAAAGTCAATATATGATGATCGTAAGGGATCACAAAATTTACTTACTAAACGGCTGCCCACATCAAAAAGGACAAGGCCATAACGCGAAGAGCATCATCCAATTCACGATTACCACCAATAGTCAAGAAGAAACGAATCAAATCTGCCAAATGGTTTGATAAAAGAGGAGCATCCTATTTACAAATATATATAAAGTTCATAATAAATATTACTTAATCACACTGATTCCAACTTCATTTCCTTTCCAAATATTACCAACATTAACAAAGTATCGAATACTTCAAAGATCTTGCTTGCATTTTCTTCATCGCCGTCCTTAAGACATTGTTCCAATACATTGACAGTAGCAGGAATCATATCACAAAACAATTTCTATGTAAAATAGAGTTCCTATGAATAAAAATCCCCACTTTTTTTTTTCTATCATCAGTTTTCATATTCTTCTACTTACAATATTTTGTTTATCTTCCACATCAATAAATTCAGCGAGTTTGCCTAAAGTCCTAGTTGAATGATATCAATAAGAGTTCATGAAAAATACCCTTTTTTTTTGTCTGATTTGATTTTTGTGACTTACAAGACTGTGGTGACACGAACATTCTTACTTTCAGGATCGACAATTGTTTTGGAGAATAATTCAAAGAGAGGTGTAGTATGATTCATAAAGAAATCGGCAATGACTTCAAAGAGAGTATACAAACAATAGGTTCCAACTTCACGATGAATTGCATTGTTGCTTGCACAGGCTTGATTTAAAAATGCTAATAAATCAGGCCATTTGTTTTCAGGCATATCCACACGAGCAATAGAGGAGATTACACGAGCAACAGAGTGACGCACCAATTCTCTATATAAAATACATTCAATATCATTTTTTTCTTTTTTTTCCATTTCCTTCATTATTACTTACTGTTGTTCATTAAGCACAATTTGTAAGAGTTGGTTACGAATAGATCCTTTCGTTTCTTCGGGTACATCCAACCACCATTTTGAAATACGTTTTCGAAGTTCGACCGCAGCTAATTGTCGTACTTGGAAATGAGGTGAACGACTAATAATTTCAACTAAACCAGGAACACAATCAGCGGACGAGTATACTTGAGAGTTCAAAGTCGAAGTGGCCTAATTAAAGAAAAAAAAAACACGTAGGAAAAGTTATTAAGTATATGTAATACGAGATCAAATAAATTTATAAAACATTATCACTACTACTTACGTTCCGGATAGTATCAGAGTCCTGTGCAGTTGCCAACTTGGTTAACAATTCATCTAAATTTGCAACAAAGGCCTAGAAGGAATAACATGATTCAGACAAAAATAAAAAAATCAATATTTTCATATATAGATATAATAACTTATTTCATTTACCTCCATGTTGACTATGTACTATAGTTTCCTAGAACGAAGTAGGAAAGGAAAAGAGTAATAAAGAGGGAAGAAGAAGAAGAGAAAAGAAAAGAAAAAGTGAAAAACAAGCAACACCAAAAAAAAAAAAAAAAAAAAAAATTTTTTTGACCTGTTGTACCACAGTGGCGGGCGAGAAAAGACAAGAGACTGACTTTGAAGACCCATGGAAGACTAAAATACTATAGATACTTTCTTTGTTTTTGTAAAAGTAGGTAATATATAAAATATATACTTATTATATAATTTAATAATAAATCATGTTTTCTTTCAATTAGATAATCAAACAAAAAAAAAAAAAAAAAGAACCATTGATTCCAAATATAGTAAGGCTTTAAAAAAAAAAAAGAAAAAGAAAAAAAAAATGACACGCTGTCTTTCATTTCATACAACTTTATTGTTATTCGACTTCTGTTGTAGCACATGAGATTGTGAATGCAAACAAATAAAAATTAAGTTGAATGAATAATGTTCTACTGTTCATCCTATTTGTTTCAATATATCTATTCGTATGATGTATTTTTTTTAATATAAACTAATCTAAATAATGTGAAGCTATATTATTCATCATCATCAATGCTATTATCATTAGATCATCCATCATCTATTTACTTAACTATCATCATCATTGATCATTGATAAAAAAAAAAAAGTATTCCTTCACATTAAAGATAAACAGATAAGACTTCAAATATATATATATATATAGTTTATTGTATCAAGATGAAGTAATAATGCTATGTAAATGGCATAAAATAAAATAAGTTGTAAATAGGTATGTTAAGCTAGATAATAAATGGTATAAAGTCTAAAGAAAAGAAAAAAAAAAAGACTAGATCAAACTAATGTAAGCGTAAAAGGTTCTAAACGGATCTTGACAGAGCGAAGCTTTGGTGATATTGGTTCCCATTCATCAAACATGAGTCGTAATTGATCCAGTTCATCTGACCATAAAGGATTATTCAAAATCAGAGAATCTTCACATATCCCACGCATAGCCCATGGTAAATAATAAGGGTTCTTGATAGATTTGGCTTGGAATGGATATAACTTGGCTTCCTTCTTGGATTCTTCTGTGGTACTACTACTATTGGTGGTGATACTATTCTTCCTATTATCATGTCTGGATGAACTTTGGGTATTGTTGATCAATATTGCTTTTCCTAAAGGATCAGTTTCAAATAAATGTTGTACAGCCAAAGAATATACATCCAATTCTTCATAAATAGTTGAATGACCACCTTCTAAAGCATATAAACTTCCAGCTAAAACTTCACTAAGATGAGTCAATAATCCATGATCAGATAATCCAGCATTTCGTAATCCCAAGGCAAATGTAATCAAACGAATAAGGAATTCATTTTCTTGTGTAAATATATGTCCATCAATATACACTGACCGTACAATATTTGGATGACTGATGGCTGATATAATCGCAGAATAGAGAGGAACCACTTGATCTTGCATAGACCCCACCAAAGTTAATTTAATACCCCTTTCCATGATATATCCCAAAGATCTACGGAACTTTTGAGAAATATCACTTTCAGAATCCATAAATTCAAATAGTTCCCGAGCTGCATCCGCTTCAAAATACTACAAGATTGATGTTAATAAAAAAAAAAATCCTTCTCTTCTTTTTTCGTCTTCTTCTTTTTCTTCCTTTTTTTTTTTTTCTTTTTTTTTTTTTTTTTTTTACCTTGACAATCAAGCTACCCTTCAAAACAGGGAAAGGACCATGAGAAATCCCTGCCATAGCAAGCATTCCAACAGATTGACGATGTGTATGAATATGACCTCTTTCCAATAAACGATGCATCAACATGACTGAAACGGGAGTTCCTTGAGAATGCGTAGCCCATAGTATCACGTCGGCAGATGATACAGCTTCCAACCATACAGAATGATTGATCAGATTATTATACAACTTGTTAACCCGATCTTCCACCTTGCCTTCACCTTCCAATGGTACAGATGTGATTGTAGTGGTTTCTTCTGAGAGAGAGACACCATGTTCTTGTTCAAAATACTTCTTCACAGCTGCTACCATTTGTTCGCAGAATTTTGTTGAAGTCCCAGTAGGTTCACCAATCATGCTTCGGACCAACTATATATTATCATATACAAGTGAGTTTAATATATATATGTTTTTTTTGTTCCTATAACATTACCTTCATAGGAAACCATCCATGGACACCTACAACCACTATTTTTTTTCCAGCAAATCCATCAGGATCAGATTTGATATCATCAATAAAACGGGCAAATCTTGCTTTCATTTGTTGTTTCCAAGAATCAGGATCAGTATGAATGACTCGATCAGCTGATTTGTTGTTACCACTATTGATAGAAGACGCTTGTTGAATAAATTGATTGATAGATTCTATAGCTTTGTCAAAAAATTTTCCAGATGGTTTGATATTATTGTTGATCGTAGCTGTCGATGATGAGGATGGCGGCACACGATATTGAGATCGAAATGGAGGCAAGACTTGATTTCTTCGTCCACCTTTCCTATTATTGATCATAGGTTGCACAGATGACGATGCTGGTGATGATATCACAGAAGGAGATGAGCTTTCAATATAGGAAGATGAAGGCACAGGAATAGGCGATGATGACATTTCCGAAAGTAAGGGCGGACCAGGCGAAATATTATTATTATTGTTGTTGTTGTTGTTGTGAAGCTGGTTGTGTGGATTGTTCTTCTTGGTGACATTATTACTAATAGGAGAGGATGATGCTGATGGTAATGATTCCTTGTTTTGATTGGTCGACAATGCAATTGGAGGAGGGGGAAATAGCCAAGTCCAAAACCTTTTTTGTTGTATTGATGGTGCCTCTTCTTCTACCACTTGTTGGGGCGCAGTTGATATTTGCATATTATGGTCTTGATCGTGTTGATCAAGTGATGGCTGTATTTGTTGTTGTGAATGTTGTGAATATTGCTGCGTTTGTCCGTCATGTTGATCGGAAAGATGCAGGTCAGGAGGTTGATCCATTGCGTCAGAGGTACAGGTTATTGAAAGTGGAGATATTGGAGGTGGCAATGGATGAATCATGTCGAGTAAATGTTTTTCTGCTAGTGATATTGAAATCATAGATACTTGTTCTGGTACAGGGCGATCCATTGATGTTGGTGAGTCGATTTGCTGAGGTTGTTGAGAATTGGAATATGATGATGATGATGGTGCTACCATTGGTGAATGTGGGGCCATAATATGAGTTTCAAATACAATATCTCCGTTAGCCGAAACATTGGTTGAAAATGGAGTTGCTGATCGTTTTGGAGAAGGATGCATTACTACATGAGAAGGTACAGTAGAAATACAAGTGGTTGAAGAAGCCTGACTAGTAGTAGAGTTGGATTGTTGTTGAATAGGTTGATGTTTTGGTGGTGATGAGGAAGTTGAAACTGACTTTATGCTTCGTATGCTGGTATTGGAGGAATGTTGTTGCATTGTTGTGGTAGTGTCGATATGACTCAATTGTTGAAGTTGTTGTTTCTTTGCTAATTCAGCAGATAAGGCTACAGAAGCTGCGGAAGAAACGGTAGTGGAAGAATTGTCTTGAGTTTCATTTGATTGATAATGTATTCCGGAAACATCATCACCAGAAACATGAACAGCAGTTTTCTTGACAATGGCAATAGATTTTGGGGTGATCATAGTTTTTTCAGAGAGAGAAAAAGAATGAGTGGACAATACATTATTGTGTTGATGTGGGTGGGAATCTTGTTTTCGTTGGATTTTCGAAGAAGGTCGCCACGGCTGTAGCCAGCTAAACATCCAAAGATATATCGATTTAGTGAAACGTGGTCGGCAGGAGAGGAGGGGATTAAATATTAATGAAAAAGAAAGAGAAAGGAAAGAATCAAAAAAAAAAATCAATGAAAATAAAATGTTGATCGGTGTTCAGAACATTCAACCACGTGCCTGATTTTTGATATTTGAAAAAAACTCCAATGAGAACAAAGAAGAATGAGCACAAACCTCCTTTTCTTATTTCGAATAGAAGGCTGCCTTCCTTTTTTTTTTTTTTTTTTTATGCCAATAGAGAGTAATCTGCCACTGCATTTCCTAATAAACAGATACCAAATCCATCTACTGCCTTTTTAGGTCATGTTGCCTTTTTCAGCAAGTCTAATATTACAAATTTCCACGTTGATTGTACTTCTTGTCTACAGTGCTAATAAGTATAATCTTTTGTAAAATAATAAATCTATGTATATCTTAATATACTCTCATGATATACATTCATAATGTGAGAGCATTTCAATATAATACAGTAGTAAAGAATTTTATGGACTGATGGGTTGAACGTTAAATGTCAGGAAGCATACAACACATTAAATACTGTGTCATACTGTAATTAACGACAAATTCAAACCATTAATGTTGAATCTGTTATGTTATGATATAATGTCTTGATGATAAGTTATTATATTATAGGACTGTATAATATTCTGGATGAATGGACATCGGACGATGGATGATGGTAATGAAAGATATAAAGTGATTCCTAGGATGACACTCTATATTTTACTGGTGTTTATGAGTTGATGATAAAATGGCACTGGTTTTTTTTCTTCATTAATAAAGAAATCATCTCCCGTTGACTATACAAAGAATCGTTTCATCTTTACTATATATATGAATGATTGTCAAGACGAAGTGCGAATCATCGGACGTTGAAAATCTGATAACACGTATGTGCCTGTTCATTAACAAAAAAAAAAAAAAAATGGTGACTGGCGGTGGTGAAAGTAAAATAAAACAGCTTGCGCGTCCTTGTCTCTCTTCCTCTTTTTCTTTTTTTTTTTTTTTTTTCTTCTTTTTTGCATATCCTTTTCTTCTCCTCTCCTATTTTTCATTTCAAAACTATCAAATAATGGCCGATCGATATAGTTTCTCATTGACGACATTCTCACCATCAGGAAAACTTGTACAAATCGAATATGCTTTAAATGCAGTATCTCAAGGTGTTACTAGTGTTGGTATCAAAGGTACAACAGTATATATATATATTAAAAAAAAAAAAAGGACGAGAAATAGCTGGTGAACTAAATCATACACATATATCTTTTTTTTTGATATATTAAATATAGCTAATAATGGTATTGTGATTGCTACGGAAAAAAAGTCAGCCTCTAGTTTAGTAGATGATTCTACACTCGAAAAGGTGGTAATGATATCAGCTAATATTGGGATGATCTATTCAGGGATGGGACCTGATTTCCGCGTATTGGTGGCCAAGGCTCGTAAGGCAGCTCAAGAATATAAACGAGTTTATATGGAAGAACCTCCTACTCGTATCCTTGTTCAAGAAGTGGCAGGTGTGATGCAAGAATATACACAAAGCGGGTAAAGGAAAAAAAAAAAAGAATTGAATATTGATATTCTATAATGATGGATTGACTAAATCTCTTTATTTATTAATATGTATATATAGTGGTGTTCGTCCATTTGGTGTTTCTCTTTTGATTGCTGGTTATGATGAAGTGGATGGTCCTACATTATATCAAGTAGATCCTTCCGGTTCTTACTGGGCTTGGAAAGCTAGTGCTATTGGCAAAAACATGATCAATGCAAAAACTTTCTTGGAAAAAAGGTAAAAAGAAAAAATTAAATAGTAGATGGATGATGGATATTGAATAATAATATTATGACAGGTACAATGATGAAATGGAATTGGAAGATGCAGTCCATACAGCTATTTTGACAGTAAGTTCAAATATATATATATTTATATCTATATAAATGACTAACTTATATATAATAATATAGCTCAAGGAAGGATTCGAAGGACAAATGACAGAAAATAGTTTAGAAATTGGAATTATTGGAGATAGTACAATAGGTATTCATGGTGGTGAAAGAAAGTCAATGCCTTTATTCAGGAAATTGACTTTGAATGAAGTACGTGATTATTTAGCCAATATTGCTTGAAAAATCATTTTTTTTTTGAATAAAAGAAATATCCAATGTTATTATTATCATCACTACCTAGTTTTTTATTTTTTATTGTTTGTTATTATTATTGTCTCCTTTTGTCTTTTTTTTTTTATAAGATATTATTATTGTTATTAGTTGTATTTATATAGGGGATGTCACGTTGTATTTGACGGATTCAATAGCATTGAGGGTAGTTGTTGCATAATTATATGTAAACATTTGAATTTCATCCCCTATTTTTTTCCTCTTTATTTTTTTTTTTTATTTTTATTTTTATTTCAATTTTTTCTTGTCCCTCTTTTTCTTCTCTTTCTTTCTTTTTAATATACGCAAATTCACATATAACTATTCTTTCTTCTTGTCCTTGTAGTTGTTGGTTGTATTATGTGGTTACCACAGCGGTTTGTGGATTTAGTATCAAATACTATTCTCAATAATACTATTATGGATACTACTACATACTCTACTCATAAACCACTTCCACCAACTCCACCTACAACAACTACTACTACTACTACTACTAGTGATATTAGTCTCCCTTTTTATGACGCCCTTAGTCATAGTAGCAATATTGATCTTGATTCTTTATATACAACTCAGGTAATTCATAATAAAAATTTATATTTAAAAGTCTAACTTGTTTTTTTTTTTTTAATTTTTTTTCTTACTGAAGCAAGATATTGTGGTTGGTGTCATTGGTCAAGCAAAGATTGGGAAAACAAAGCTTATTGAACAAGGAGTGATTGAAACGCCATTACTTTCATGTTGGAGTACTACAAGAAGTAAGTCTTACCCTGTGACTCTCAAGTTGTTTTTTTTTTTTTTTTGTTGTTTTGTTTGTATCTTATCAATAGTTGGACTTCTTTATATAGATAATGGACAACATTCTATTACAATCAACTTTGATACCGAATCGAATAACTCTCATCATATCATATTCTTGGAAATGAATCACGATGCAAAAGTAAACAAAAGAAAAAAAAATATAATCCAACTCAAAACATATTATTTTTATTATTATTTATAATTTTAGGATGACGATATGGCAACTGAAGTTCATGCTGCATTAATATGTTACGATGTCACACAAACTTCTTCACTGAATGGTGTACCTGATCTTTTAAGTAAGTCTTTCGATTTTTTTTTGTTTTTATTTTTATTATTCTTATTATTCCTTCTTATTTTCACGTTTTCTCATTCTTTTTTTTTTTTCCTTTTCCTTTTCCTTTACTTCTTCTTTTTTTCTTTCTTTATTCAACGTTATTTACTTTGTTCTTCTACTTAGACTATTATCATTCAAAACAAATTCCTATTTTTCTAGTTGGTTTGGAACCCGACGATTGGTCATTATCTCGACAACAACAAGTGGATTTTACTATAGGCGAACATCTTTCTCAGCTCTTCTCTATCCCTTTTTACGAAATCAATATCAATAATACTCTGAATATTCAACAAATGTTTATCAACTTGATAAGACAATGTATTAAACCACTTTCTGAATCATCAATAAAGAAAGAATCTCCTCCATTTAATGATTCTCTCATGACAACTAATGATTTAGATCCTTTGCCTACTTTGAATCATCTTCCTTTGGTTGGATTCGTATATGCTCCGACAACAGCACATGACAACTCTTCTACTCATTGGTCTCCTCAAAATTCCTTACAAACTTCAAGTAAACCGTCATCCGATAATATTACCAATTTCCGTAGAGGTTCAAAGGATAGCAGGTAAATAGATGAAATAAAAAAAAGAAAAATGTCATACTCTTATTAATTCCTTTCTGTAGTGATTCCTTTAGTTCTGGTTTAACTGTGGACGCTATTATTGATCGTTTGATCACTCCTGATGTTGGACGTAATGGTATGATTATATATATATATATATATATATTATCATGTCATCTCTTCTCATGATTGTTATTTCCTTTTTTTTTTTCTTTTATAGATGAACAAATTATCCCTATCTTTATGATCTTTTTCCGGAAATTCATGAAGCCCTCCGAACTAGTTTATGCATTGATTGAAAGGTAATATATAATATATATTTCACTTTGTATAGTTACTAATGACATCCATATTGGTGGTTTATTTTAAGATTTGAAAATGATCTGTGCAGATTGTTATTGCCAACTCGTCAACAAGAAAGGTACTATTTCCTACCACTAACCATATACATATATATACATATATATATATATATATAGATGATACTTTTTAATTACTAATCATTTTCTATATTTATATAGGATTGCCCAGATATTTGCTATTTGGATGACAGACTACTGGTCTGATTTTATTCATTCTAAAACAAGGAATCAAATGTATCTTTTTCTTGATCGCATTTCAGCAATGGAATTATCCTCTTTACAACCTATTTTAGACATTCTACGACCGCTTTCTTTACAATCTCCACCTGATGATGATCTTGACAACTTTTGGGGAAAGACTGATGACGATGATGATGACGATGATGCAATAGATATCATTCATAACAAGAAAAAGGATAGTGGTTATATGTCCTTGCACTTTGGTAATCAATATCGGCCTCATTATGCAGAACTTTTGGACGAACTCTATTGGAAACAACTCAGCTCAACCATTGATGAAACAAGTCCTTCGGTTTATGCATCATGCTCTACCCCAACTTCCTCACAACGCTCCTCCATCTCTTCTTTGACAACAACTCCTCCTAAATCATCGATGTCCGCCTCCGTATCAAAATTATCAACAACACTTTCAACCCCTCAATTTGTTTCGGAAACAATATCTACCAAATCATCGCCACTCGCATCTCCCAACAAAACACATCATACCTCCTTGGCCCCTTCACTATCTACTTGCTCTGGATCTCCAACACATGCACTGACTATGGGTGACAACAAATCATCATACCAAAACAAGTCAATCCATCTGAATACTAAAGGGAAAGCTACGACTAAAATTTCATCTTCAGCTACAACAAAATTGACTCGACCTGAGTTTGCTGGTGGTCTCATTTCAATGGATTCATTCAGTAGATCATCATCAATAGCATCTACATCAAGGTCTCCTATCCGGCGGAACATGAAATCATATACTCCCCCTCCTCATTCAATGACTCCTGTTATACCCAACACTCCTATTCCTTCACTGGCAACGCTATATTCTCTCTCTGAAAGAAGTTTACCTACTCCAACAATCAAGTCTCCTTCTTATGTGGCCATCGGATCCCTTGGTAACAACAATAGTAAATTACACAAAACCTACAAATGGAAGAATGGTACAATGTGTTCTACAAATTATTCATCACAAATGGCCAACGATGTATCGGTGAAAGACTACACCAAAATGTTTTTCTCTTTATCGGATCAAGAAATTGCTGAACAACTGACATGGATTGAAGGGGAACTATTTGCAAACATCAAGGTAAACAATTCTTACATTATATACATCGCCTTTGAATTTCAATATTAACTTGTCCTCCCTCTTCTCTCTCTATCTCTCTCTTTTTTTTTTTTTTTTTAAAAGTCTAGGGAATTTGTACGTATGATATGGGCTAATAATGATATCAAACAGCATCAACATCGACGACAGTCTATGGCATCCTCAACATCAGATGAATCACAAAGTGACCCTTCCTATTTGGATAAAAACGAGAAACAAACAACAGCAACAAGAACGAAAAGCGATTTGTTGGCCTCCATATCTCACTTCAATTTTATCTCTGCTTGGGTGATCAGCATGATGGTGTCACAACCTAAATTTGGTAAACGTGTAGCCATCCTCGAAAAATTTATGTCCATTGCAGTGGTAAAAAAAAAAATTAAATATAGAAAGCAACATCAGAAATTAATTTATTTTACTGACAACTTTTTCCTTTTTTTTCGTTATGATGATGTAATTTGATAGGTACTACGAGATCTCAACAATTATAATACTCTGATGGCAATTCTTGCCGGTGTCAACAATGCTGCCATTCTACGAATGAAACACACTCAAGTCGCAATCAAGAAGAAAAAAGCATTCAAACGGTTCCAGAGTTTGGAAAAATTAATGAGCTCTGACAGGTAAAGTGATACTTAGTGGGGAGAACCTGTTTTTTTTTATGGAATACGTAATTGTCCTTTTTTTTTTTTCTCTTTTTTCTACAGATCCTATTGCTCTTATCGTATGGCGCTGAAAGCATCTACTGACGGTCCATGTATACCCTACTTGTAAGTTGTTAATATTATCAGAAGTTTGGATTCAAGTATATTTCGATACGACATGTCTTTTTTTTTTTTTTTTTTTTTTCTTTAGAGGTATCCACAGTCAAGATTTGATTGCCTTGACTGAAGCGAATAAAGATATGAAAACGGATGGTACTATACATTGGGAAAAATTTCGTCTGATGGGTGACTGTATTATGACAATCCTCAAATTACAACAACCAAGACATAACATCAAGCCCAATGAAATGATTCTGTCATGGATAGCTGATTGCAAGATAGCATCTGAAGAGGTAATACATATACAAATCCTTATACAGGAATATGATGGAACATATATTATGACCAATCTGACATGCTTTTCTTTTATTCTCTTTTATATTTACCATAGGACCAATACGTACAATCTATACAAATTGAACCCCGTTTGAAGACATCAAGTATGACACGTTTACGTGAACTCTGGTCTCGAAAATAATCTGTACCTTTTACCAAAAATAATTGATTCCCTAATCCCCCCTCTCCCTTAGTCCACTATTTTTTTTTTTAATCGTTTTTTTTTTATTTCTTTTTTCTCCTTATTGTATATTCAACTCCAAACCCTATTCCCTTATTCATATCTCTATTCTACGTGACATATCAAAACACATATCCTAGTATACAAAAAGCATATATTTTTATTTCATTCTTCTATGTACCAAAAAGAAAACTTTAGTCAATTAACAAACACACACATATATATAATAAAAAAAAAGACCATTTACTATTCTAAAGATATCTAAACCATCATTTTTCCTAATCTAATCTTCAGTGGCTTCTGATATAGGGTTATTCACTTGACGAATGTTGAGGTTAAGTCGTGAGGTCTCCATATATTTTCCAAATAGAGCCCAGTTTGGTGCATCAGGGAACTCACCATCGCTTGCAAGATACTCTGGCAAAGTGTTCTCCAATATCCGAGGCACACCTAGAACCAAAAAAAAAAAAAAAAAAAAAAAAAAGAAAACGAGTAGAAAAATAAGAATGAACAATGCCTACAATACGCTGTTATTATTTTTATTTCCGTTTCTTTTGATTACCATGAAAAGATCGTCGACAAGGGCTTGTCATAGCAACAATATCTCCACTTTGTAAATGTATTGCTACCGGTTTTGTTTCTCGATCAAGTCCACCTAATAAAAAGATGCATGCATTGCCGAGACTATGTATTAATAAAATAAAATAAAATAAAAATATCATTGTCAATATCAGTATCACATTTTTGGATTTATTTTCTCCATATTAAACATATATATATATCATTGTTTCTTACCTTATGGATATCAAAGGAGCTTCTGTATTCAGTTCGCTTCGATCCACATGTCCCATCAAAGCATCCTTGTATTGATAATAATTAACCACACCAGCCTCTGGATGATAATCATCTCCACGGTATGTGTTTTTCCATGTCTTTGCTTGATCTCCTATACCTTCAATAGCTTGTACCACACTTGTCACCAATGAATTCACAGTATCTGGAACAGGATAGCGTCGATCCAAATGATATGTCTTTGTTGGCCAATGATAATGGTAACCCAGTGTAATCCACCGTAATCGTCGTATCAGATCAGAAGTTGGAAGCAGTGGGACAGTATCAGCGGCAGGTGGGTCTGGTTTCGGTACGTCCATATTGGGTTTGAAGTTGTCATCACAAGCTTTCAAAGGAATTGCTAGTGTTCGTTTCTCCACTTTTTTGGATTCACCTTTATCTTCAGTATTGTTATCATCATCATCATCATCGCTATCAGAATAAGAGTCATTTTGTTTTTTGTTAGTGTGTCGCTTTCGTTGAATATAGTAGCTAGGATCATTCATAGGGATGGTTCCAGTTTGTTCCCGTTCGTACAAAGGCCATAGTCCAGTGGGAGGAATATCGTAATGGGTATGTAGATTGGATGTATTGGGTGCTTTTGGATATTCTGATAAACATTGTTGGATCAAATGACGTTGTGCTTCTGGTGTGAAAGGATTGGGTATAATAATAAGTCCTATATCAATTGAAAACGTTAGAAAAAACTACTAGCGAAAAAGTAAGTCTAATTTACCTGGTAATTCCTTCAATATGAATGCTTGTCTTGATCGTTGTTCCCAAACTTCATCAATAACACCAAAAAGAGGAGTCAATGACCGCAAGTCATGAACAAGTTGTACAGGTTCTAATCCATTAGGACAGCAGTCGATGGTAGGATAGATCACTTGAGAGAAATCAGGGGGTGGATATCGAGATTTAAAGTTGCGTTCTGCAAATCGAAATGGTGTTTGATTGACATAAGAAGATCTATCTAGTTTCTTTTCAGCCATTTGTTTTGCCAGTTTTTCTCTTTTTCGAGCTTGACTCCGAGAGATAGTTTGTGATTGTTGCATATTGTGTAAAATAATAATAATAATAATAAAAGTAACAATGTAAGAAATAAATAAATAAATAAAAAGGACACAGGAAAGAAATGTATTTCAGAAAAAAAAAAGTCCGTTTATTTTATTGAGAGGGAGCCGGGGTTGGAGGGGATGTTGCATAACTGTAACTATAAAACGCCACTTTGAGTACCAAAGCAAAAATCGCATGTGCGCCAAGAATCACCAATAGAATAATACGAGAAGTTTTGGCATCAGTACGAGAGATCACAGAATACAGATTTTTGACTAAAAAGTAACCTATCAAATAAAACAAAAGAATTTTATTAAGAAAAAAAAAATCAATGAATTTGTTTCTCAATTATTATTATTACTTACTTGTCAGAACAAATGCAATGCAAACAAAAACCCATCGAGCAATATCATAAGGAATCACACATAATATCTAACAGAAGAAATAAAAAATAAAATAGAGTGAGAATACGATCTTAGGTCAAACATAACCATTTTTCAATTGTTAATTCTTTTTTTTTTCTCTCTCTCTTTTACTTACAGAGACTGGTATCCAAACAGTCAAACCATAACCATAATAATCCACAATTTCCAATAATGATGGTTGACAACCAAAATATTTGGTGGAAGCCCAGACCAAAATGGGACATACAAATGAATAGGTGTATACAACAAAAACAGCGTAGCTTAGTTGTCGAAAATCGTACAAATGTTCTACACCTGCAATATAAGCTGCCAAGGAGCCTGCCAAGGATGAGCATACAAACACTGCAAACACAACTGTTGTAGCAATCCAGAATGGTCCATATAAATCGGGTTGATGATTAAGAGTATCTTCTGCAAAATCGCCCACTGGATAAAGTGATTTCAAACATCGTTCAACAACCTATATTAACATTATCAATCAAGAGTTCCTTTTTAATATTGTTTTTTTTTTTTTTTTTTTTTTTTTCAGCATACTTGTGAAGTGTCCACGTCAAAAAATCGAGTATAATAATCAACAGACCATATGGGTTTTCCTAATCCTCCAGGAGTTGATTGTTGTTCTGCATTGTAAAAATTGGGTACACCTGTTGAAGCTGAAGGAGGAGCTAACAAAGAGAAGAGAAAACTTGAGTGAAAACGAAAAAAAAATATTGACAATAAAGTATACCTCCGGAAGATTTGATGGTAGTAGTGGTATCATTAGTAAAATCTAATAATAAAATATAAGAATAAAAATAAAAAAGATAAGAAATGATGCTTTCAAAAAAAGTGTCATTGTTTGTTTACCTTGAAATTCTAAACCGTCGCTTTCAATGGTAGTAGGCTAAGTTGATGATAAAACAAAAAAAAAAAAAAAAAAGATAACAAAAAAAAAAGTTAAGATATTACTTTCTTCGCGTTCCTTTTAAAATTATTTTACTTGTGTATAAGCAGCACCATCTTCCATATCTACTAATACATTGTATTGGTTTTTATTTGACATTGTATCAGAGAAAAGAATGTAAAAGTAAGGAATAGAAAGAAAAAAAAAAGAAAGGTGGCTCTTCATTCAAAAAGCTTTGGTGAATCGTGCTTTTTACTCTCCGATGGCGAATCTCTTTCTCTTTTTTTTTGGCCATCAACAGGGTTTGATCTATCAGAAAAAAAAAAAAAATAAAAAATAAAAAAAGAATGATGAGTAACATAAAAAAAAAAGATTTGTTACTATTTATACATAAAGTTTGGTCAGGACGATCGAAAATAAAACAACATGACGTATCGAAATGGTCTAGGCGGGTGGGGTATGATGACTTTTTGGTTCCGCACCATAGGATTAGAGAGAGTGAAAGGCAAATCGTACTTTAAACTGTTTTTCTCTTATTTATTTTTTTTCTTTTTTTGCTCGCAAATACCCTTTTTCTTATACTTGTTCTTTCTCTCTTTTTTTTTTTTTTTCTCTTTTTTTCCTTCTTTTCCTTTTCTTATATATATACATATATATATATATATTATCTTCCTTTTACTTATTCTGTATTATTTTTTTTTTGTTTGTGGGGTTTTGATTCTCGACTTTGAACATGTAAGTGAAAAAGAGAAAGTAAGAGCATATAAATATGTACGCGAAACAAAAGAGATCAGCCTTCTTACCTAACGGGCTCTTTTTTCTTTCTTTTCCTGTTTATATATATATAAAAGTCGTATACTGGGTTTCACGCATAAAATTCTACTTTATCTTTCTTTTTATTCATATCGATAAATTATCTATTCTCATTCCTATTACGACCATACAACAACGTATCAATACTTATGCCATCTACCGAAACTTCATCAGATTGGAAACTGTCAACTTCGGGTACTTATTGGGTTTATACTCGTCCTTTGGAGAAGTCGGATAATGATGATCGCGATTATCGTTTGATCAAGTTGGCAAACAATGATTTAGAAGTTTTATTGGTACATGACAAGGATACGGACAAATCAAGTGCTGCTTTAGATGTTCATGTGGGTCATTTAAGCGATCCTGTAAGTAAACCTTTAAATGAAGCAAAATTTTTGGGATTTCTTCTTCTTCTTCCTTCTGACTAACTGATTTTTTTTTTTCAACTTATTCTATAGGTTGATCTACAAGGCTTAGCCCATTTTTGTGAACATCTATTATTTATGGGTACTGAAAAGTATCCCAAGGAAAATGATTATAATCAGTATCTCTCGGAACATTCTGGATTCTCGAATGCATTTACTGGCGTAGAAGACACTAATTACTATTTTGAAGTGGGACACGAATATTTGGAAGGCGCTTTGGATCGATTTGCTCAATTCTTTATAAGTCCTTTATTTTCGGATACATGTACTGAAAGGGAATTGAAGGCGGTGGATTCAGGTAAATAATAATAATAATAATAATAGTACATCATCATTAAATCTTTGACTCCATATATTATATATATATATATTTCTAGAACACAAGAAAAATCGACAACAAGATAGTTGGCGTATGTTTCAATTAGAAAAGTCTCTTAGCAATCCAGATCATCCTTATTGTCATTTTGGTACTGGTAATTTGGAAACTCTTAGTGAGCAACCCAAACGATTAGGCAAGGATATTAGAGATGAATTATTGAAATTTCATGATGATTACTATTCTGCTAATATTATGAAACTATGTATCTTTGGTCGAGGTAATTTGATATATAGAGTAAAAAATCTATGTTTGGTGATTCATCCGTTTTTTTTTTTTTTTTTTTTTTTGATATATAGAATCATTGGATACTTTGACTGAATGGGCAGTGGACAAATTCAATGGTGTTCGCAATAAAAACATATCTCCTCCAAGCTTTGAAGGTCATCCTTTGACCGAAAAGGAACTGAAGGTAAAAGAAAAAAAAAACGAATAATCAATCTAAATGTAGTCTTTTGTTTTATTTTTATTTTATGTAGAAGCAAATCTTTATCAAACCTGTCAAGGATGTACGATCTTTGGAAATGACTTTTCCATTCCCTGATCAACGACCTCTATATGAAGTACAGGTAAATAGACTGAATTTTATTTTAGTGACAAAAAAAAACAAAAAAAAAAAATAAGTAGTTTATTAATCAAAATCTATTAGCCCGGTCGTTATATTTCTCATCTGATTGGTCATGAAGGAAAAGGATCCATTTTGTCACTATTAAAGAAACATCGATGGGCAAATTACTTACAAGTAGGAACAATTCATGGTGGCATTGGATTTGAATTTTTACGTATAAGTGTGGATTTGACAGAAGAAGGTTTAGGTAAGTGAATAATTTTAGATATGATATGAAAACTGATTTTGTAATGATGTTCTTATTTGTAGCCAATTATGAAAAGGTGGTATTGGTGATCTTCAAGTATATCGATCTTCTCAAGAACCATGGTGTACGGGAATCCACTTTTCGTGAAGTTCAATCTTTGGCATCTTTGGCATTTCGTTTTAAGGAAAAGTATCCACCATCCCAATACACATCTCGTCTCGCTGGTTTGATGCAACATGGTTATCCTTCCGAATATATCCTCAGTGGTCCTAGTCTTATCCGTGATTATGATGCCAAGTCGATCGAAGAGAATCTGAAATGGCTGGGTCCTGATAATTTCCGTATCATGCTGGCAAGTCAAACTCCACCTAAGGACATTTCATTCACCAAACGCGAAAAGTGGTATGATACTGAATACGAGGTGGTGGACTTTAATCCTTCCTTGATTGAAGTAAGTAATGAAAACTATCTTTTTTTTTTTTTTTTTTTTTTTTTTTTTTTTTTTTTACATTAGATTGAAACCTTACCTCTGTATGGTAATATATTGACCTATATACTTCATATTATGTAGACTTTGAAGAACCTTGAAGCTGATCCTGAACTTCAATTGCCAGAAGCCAACGCATTTGTACCTACAAACTTTGAAACTGACAAGAAGGATGTCAAACAACCAATCAAGAAACCTGAACTTATTGCAAACGACTCTCGCCTCCGCTTATGGCACAAGAAAGATGACACTTTTTGGGTACCAAGAGCCAATGTTTGGATTTTATTTAGAAGCCCTCTAGCTTATGCGACACCCTCCAACTGTGTAAAAACAAGGTATATGTTTATCCTCTTTCTCTCTCTCAATATATATATATATATACTAATATCAACACTTCATGGATTAATTAGATTATTTACCGATATACTGAAGGACTCTTTGAATGAATATGCTTATGATGCTGAAGTTGCAGGTTTATGTTACAATATTGAAAACCAATTGGAAGGAATGCTTGTAAGTAGGAAGAAAATATAACCAATTACTAGTACAATGATCTTATTCTTTTTATTTGCATTACAGCTTGCCATTGGAGGATACAACGATAAACTTGCAGTACTTTTGGAAAAAGTGATCAGAAAAATGCGCGATATTGAAATCGATGGAGAAAGATTCAAACTACTCAAAGATCAACTTCGTCGCTCTTACAAGAACTTTTCTTTGGAACCACCTTACCAACATGCACTTTATTATTTATCCTACTTTACACAAGACAAAATGTGGACAACTGCTGAGAAACTCAAGGAATTGGATGCCATCACTGCTGAAGATATACAAGCCTTTTATCCTACTATTTTGTCCCATTTACATCTGGAAGCATTAGTCCACGGTAATGTGAAGAAGGAACAAGCTCAAATAATGCTCAAGTCTGTATTGGATATTTTGAACCCCAAGGAACTTTTACCAAGTCAACTTATTGGACATAGAAGCTTAATTCTTCCAGAAGGTAATTCAATTGTAATGTGGTAATGATATGAAAATCAAAATTCTTTCTTTTTCGTATTAGGTACCAAATGGGTGTATCAACGTCAAGTAGAAGATCCAAACAATGTTAATTCTGGTATCGAATACTTAATTCAAGTTGGAAATGTGACTCAAACTAGCCTTCGTGCTCGACTTAGCTTATTGGCCCAAATCGCTCAAGAACCTTGTTTTGATCAACTACGTACAAAGGAACAATTAGGTAAAAAAAAAAAAATTCATCTGTCATTCATTTTCACTGACGTCTGATTATGATTAATTTTTTTTTTCTCTCTCATTCCCTTTACTGTATATACATATATAGGCTATTTGGTTTTCAGTGGTGTACGAAAACAAACTGGATCAATGGGTATGCGTTTTATTATTCAAAGTGAAAGAGATACCGTCTACCTGGAAAATCGTATTGAAGATTTCTTGGAAAAACTAAAAGCTCTGGTGGAAAAAATGTCAACTGAAGAATATAAAGCTCAAGTGCAATCTCTCATATTTAAAAAACTTGAAAAGGATAAGAATCTTGGTCAAGAAGGTGGAAAATATTGGGCTCATATTCACTCTGGTTATTATGAATTTGATCAAGGTATTATAAAAAGAGGAAGAAAAAAAAAATAGTGGACATATAAACCTGTTGTATTGAACACTCTTTCTTTCTTTGGGTTTTTTTTTTTTTTTCTACAGTCGACAAAGATGTACAGGAACTCAATAAGATCACCAAAGAATCGTTATTAGAATTTATGGACAAATATATCAACCCATCATCACCAAATATCCGCAAATTATCCGTACATCTTCAATCTCAAAAGGTACCTCCTACATCATCTTACAAGGTCAACATTGAATCCCTTCATACATGCTTAGTGGCTCAAGGCGTAACTCGACTTAGTATTGATGATCTTCGTGCAGCAGTGGAACGTGGTGATACTGGAGAATCATCTATTCAAGCCATTCTACGTGAAATGTTGATTGATGAAACAAAGGCCGAAGAATCTGAAATTGAAGCCCTTATGGCTAAACTAGTAACAGCTATGCGGATGACACCCTCAGCAACTGACAGGAACGGTACAGGCAAGGAAAACAACACACCGGATGATACAATCAATGGTTCCTTTGTGACAGTGGATAGCAAGAAAACAGCACGACGGTTATCATTGATGAATGGCGACTCTATTGATATGGATAGTAGTGGCCAATCTACTCCCATTCGTGATCATTCTAAACTTCCTGATGGCAATATTGTGATTCTGGATTCTGTACAATTCAAGACCAAGATGGAATTGAGCCCTGCCGCGGTGCCTTTGATTGATTTTTAGAAAGAAAAAAAAAATTACATTCTTATCATTAGTCCTCCTTCGTTTTTATTATAGTTTATCTGCTCTCTTTTTAACTGCATTTTGATTGTATTGTCCACTTTGTATGTTTTTTTTTTTTTTTTTTTTTGTTTTATTTGTTTCGATTTTTGACTCCATCTTTTTTTTTTTTTTTTTAAATTAAATAAAAAAATAATATGTAGTGTGCACTTGGTTTTAATTGTATCTTCCTCCACCTAATTATTCTGTCCTTTTCTTTCTTTTTTTTTTTTTTTTTTTTTTTTTTTTTTTTTGATTCACTAACAAAAATGGTAGCCACAGATAGTATACATATGTGTTGTCAAATGTGTTTACATGTTATGATTGTAGATTTATGCTTAAAATGACATTTGAAAGATGATTAAAGCTATTTAGGCCTGCGGGTTCACTTTTTTTTTTTTTTGAAAACTTTTTGGATTTTATAGCCAAAATTTTCCAATTCCTCAGCCAAATTTTGGCTGTGAAAATAAATCGTCAGGGGGTCATCAGGCAATTTTTCAAAAAAATGGATGAAATCTTTTGGTGATTATTGAACATGAGGCGGCAAGTTAACAGATAAAATGAGATTAGATGATGTTAAACTACTTTTTTGAGAGGAATCCAATGGTGGTAATTTTACTGGATGATGATCATTATTGAGCGAGGGATGACGATATTGACTTTTTATTTTTTTTAATTTACTCTATAAATTGGAAGATAAGGTATAAAATGGCATTAAATAAAGTGAAAGAGAGGATTTATGGTGGATGTTTTGTAAAATAAAAACTAGAGTGTACTTATTTTGATAGTCTGAAAATAATGAAAAAGAATATCGTAATGGCATCCTCAGCGGTGTTTCAAAAGCAGGAAGAAGTAAACAGACTGCGGGTAATTTGATCTTCCTAGCTTTTTTTCTTCTCTTTTCTTTCCTTTTCTTTTCTTTTTTATTGTTATCTTACATTCTTATTCTCCACCATGCCTTCACAAGGACGTTCAAGATCACCTCCTATTAGACAGAACGATTCAGATAAATATGGAGATTATCAAGATCAAAGTACTAGGAGTCGTCGAGAAGATAGTAGAAGCGATCGTTATTCTAGCTATCGATCTTCATCTAGTCGTCAAGATTATAGTAATCGTAATGGTCATGATCGTTCTCGACACTCTTCCTCTTACGAAGACAACAATGACAGCAGAAATGAAGACAATCAACGTCACTCTGATAACACATCATCGATTACAAACGAAACAGGAAAAGATCAAGTTGCCAATAGCATGGAATCTACCAAGAAAAGGGTCCCTGTGTCTATTGAAGAATTGATCAAGAAAAAGAATGAACAAACAAATATGGCAAAGGTAAATATTGAAATTAGTAAATACAAACTTTTTTTTTTGGTAATCGTTCATTCAATAACTTTTTTTTTTATAAATTTATATATTGATTAGCCCAAGTTTTTGACCAAAGAAGAACGAGCGCAGTTAGCTTTGGAACGACGACAAAAGGAAGTGGAAGAATTAAGAAAACGACAAGCAGAAGAACGGAAAAAACGTGAAAATTTTGACTTCCAAGCCGAAGATGACTACAGGAAGCAACAAGACGATGAAAGATACAAACGACGTGGCAATGATAGATATCAACGATCAGATCGACGACGACAACGTGATCCGTCCCCTTCGCCAGAGCCTGAAGAATTGAATGATTCTTTGACAGAGAAGGAAAAACAAGCTATTCGGGTAAGTCTAAAACTGAATTGGTACAGTCCACCATTGATGAACTCATCTCTGTTTTTTTTCTATTATTGTTATTAGGATCGATATTTTGGTGGTGATCGTAGAAAACGAAAGATTAGAAAAATGAATGAACGGAAATTTGTTTTTGATTGGGATGCCGGAGAGGATACGTCTCGTGATTTCAATCCATTATATGCCAATCGACACAATGCTCAAATGTTTGGAAGGGGTCATATTGCTGGTATTGATATCAAGGAACAAAAAAAGAAACAATCGGAATTCTATAACACTTTATTGAAGGAACGAAGAACAGAAGAAGAAACCGAACGTGCTAGGTAAGAAGAAATGATATGTTATAGCAAAAGATGAACTAAATACCTCTTCTTTTTTTTTTTGTCAGGGAACTGATTGAATTGGATCACAAACGTGAAGCCAAAACAAAATGGGATGATCGTCATTGGAGTGACAAATCTTTGGAAGCTATGACAGAAAGGGATTGGCGTATTTTCAAAGAAGATTATAGCATTGCAACTAAAGGTAACGTTTATCTCTTAGTTTTTTTTTTCTTTACTTACACTTATATTATCATAGGTGGTAGCATACCTCACCCCATTCGTCACTGGAATGAATCTGGTTTACCAAAACGTGTATTGGATATCATTGATCGAATTGGTTACAAAGAACCTTCACCCATTCAAAGACAAGCTATTCCTATTGGTATGCAAAATCGTGATATCATTGGTGTGGCAGAAACTGGTAAGTTAATGATGATGATGATATAAAAGAAATAAGATTGTGAATTAACGTTTTTGTTGTTTTTTTTTACAATAGGGTCTGGTAAAACGGCATCGTTTATTATTCCCATGCTTACATATATATCTGAACTTCCCAAGATGACAGAAGAAAATGCCATGGATGGTCCTTATGCTTTGATTTTGGCACCTACACGTGAATTAGCACAACAAATCGAACAAGAAGCTCTCAAATTCGCTGTTCCTATGGGTTTTACTTGTGTATCCATTGTCGGTGGTGTAAGTATATGAAAAATTATTAAAAAAAAAAAAAGGAAAACAAATAATTTAAACATATACCTTTCTTTTGTAGCATGCTATTACGGAACAAGCTTTCAATATGCGGAATGGTGCTGAAATTGTGATTGCTACACCTGGTCGTCTTACTGATTGTTTGGATCGTCGTATTATTGTTCTCAATCAATGTGCCTATGTAGTGATGGATGAAGCTGATCGAATGATTGATATGGGTTTTGAAAATGATGTCAACACTATATTGGATGCCTTACCTGTATCGAATGTGAAACCTGATGATGAAACGGAACAAGACAAAAGCAACGACAATAAAGTGGATGAAGGTGATCGAAAAGGCATGATCACAACCACTACTGGGGATCAAAAATATCGACAAACTACCATGTTTTCAGCCACCATGCCTCCTGCTGTGGAAAGACTGGCCAAAAAGTATTTACGAAATCCTGCTGTAGTTACTATTGGTAATGCTGGTCAAGCTGGTAGCACTGTGGAACAACGTGTTGAAATGATTGATGATGATGGTCGAAAGAAGTAAGTATTCCTTTCTATTTATAAATAATAATACTGAAATTTAATTTTTTTTTTTTTAGGAATCGTTTACTTGAAATTCTTGGAACGAACAAATATACACCTCCTATTATCATTTTTGTCAATCAGAAGAAAGGTGTGGATATTTTGGCAAAGGCATTGAACAAATTGGGTTATCATGCGGTTACATTACATGGTGGTAAATCTCAAGAACAAAGAGAAGCAGCATTGGACAAGTTAAAATCTGGATCGGCCGGTGTCTTGGTAGCTACTGATGTTGCTGGTCGTGGTATTGATGTGAAAAACGTATCTTTGGTAGTCAATTATGATATGGCTAAATCAATTGAAGGTAATATTACTTGGAATCAACTTTTTGTTTTCTTACTAAATTCTTCTTTCTTTTTTTTTTTTCTTTTTGAAAGATTATACTCATCGTATTGGTCGTACGGGTCGTGCTGGACAATCTGGTGTGGCCATCACCTTTTTATCAAGTTATGATACGGAAGTCATGTATGATCTGAAGCAAATGTTGACGAAATCACCTCTTTCCAAGGTACCTCCTGAACTGGCTCGACATGAAGCTGCACAAACTAAACCTGGTACTATCAAAAATCAAAAACGACATGATGATGAATTCTAGGAAATCCTTTTTAAAAAATATATTTTGTTTTGAATAAATAAGTTGGTTTATGCAAAAAAGCGGATTGTGAAATGATTTTTTTTTTTTTTTTGGCTGAGGGGAGAATTAAACTTTTGCGTCGAGGCCACTCTTGTGATTCCTTCTTTCAACTTACGGTTATTCGCCATGGTACGTGAAAAATAGAGGAAATGAAAAAAAAAGACTAGATAGACATAGATATATCAACAATAATGACGAAACGAAATATAAAAAGAGATGGATGGATGGATGGATGGATGGATGGATTAGATCTAGGAGAAAAAAAAAAAAAAGACAACCGCTCGACTTGCCCGACAATAATGGATTCGAAACTACTTTTTTAGATGATGATACTGATGAACATTGCCCTTTCTTTTTTTTTCTTCTGTTGATAGGTTAATATTCCCAAGACGCGTAACACCTACTGCAAGGGTATCAAGTGTCGTAAGCACACTCCCCACAAGGTAACTCAATACAAGGCTGGTAAGGCTTCTCTTTTCGCTCAAGGTAAGAGACGTTACGATCGTAAGCAATCCGGTTATGGTGGTCAAACCAAGCCCGTTTTCCACAAGAAGGTAAGAAATACATAGTTAGTATTATTTTTTTTTTGTGGACAATGTCTGAATATCTCTTTTTTTTTTTTTTTTGTATCTATATAGGCCAAGACTACCAAAAAGATTGTCCTCCGTTTGGAATGTACCAAGTGCAAGTACAAGATGCAACTCCCTATCAAGCGTTGCAAGCACTTCGAATTGGGTGGTGACAAGAAGACCAAGGGTGCTGCTCTCGTTTTCTAAATGGTTTATCTCTAGTTTAGGATCTTTCCTTTTATCGAAAATAAAAACTCCATTTCTATCACTTAAATGAACAAAAAAGAACTACAATGACTATCATCGTTATCGCTGTATTTATTTTTGATATCTTTATTCACAAACTTTTGACATAATAACTACAAAAAAAAATATGCTCAACTTACTATCACTATGATGCTATTCTACAAAGGTGGGATATACACAAAAAAAAAAAAAAAAAGACCATACAAAAAGAAAAAGATGTTGGGAAAGGGGATGTGACTAATCTTCCAATAACATATATCCACTAGTTCCTTTTTGATATCGATTCCGTAAGGGAGTTCCAGGATCAGTCATATAAAGAATGCTTTGTCGAACCATGCTCTCAATACAGTTTTCTATAGTTGCTTTTGACAGCTGACGATAATCATGTTGTATCTTCATACATATATAATTGTGTCGAACGCCACCTATAGCATATAGTAGAAAGAGTCGTTAGTTTAAATTTGATCAAATCAATCAAATTAAACTTACAAAGAGTGCCTGCAGTATCCAACTCGAGTGCATTCCGAATGACTTGTTCAATAGCTGTCTCCAATTCGCGTATATCAAATAGACTATAACTATCAATATATTGACCCTTGATAAAATAACCTTCCTTTTCCAAGGTAGAGCAAGTCGTTGAAAAAAATTGCTTAAGTTGTTGCATTGTTGGCTCTGTACCAAGTTGGTTCCGTAGAATACGAGTTGCTGAGTTGCCAAGTTGAATATTATATTGCAAATGTTGTATGGTGAATGTCTTTGTTGTATCGTATGTTCTTTTTACATGAGCAAGCAAACTTTCCTGAAAACGTTGCTGAGGTTCTGGTCGAGTAACCTATCAAAATAATATCATAAGTAGTGAAAAAAAAAGATGTGTTTGTATATTACCTGACTCGAAGTGAGTGCCTCTGGAGTTTTACTACTATTGACTTCCATTTCTAATTTTGCTCGTTGTTGTTTGATATTGTCGGGTATAATGAAGGGAGTCTTGTATTGACCACGTCTTAAAGTCATGACCTCAAGATAATGAAGAACTTCAGTGTTTGGATTGTTTACGATAGCTATAAAGAGAGAGAGAGAGAGAAAGAGTTAGTATATATGTACATTCTTTTTTGTTATTCTTCTTACCCAAATCCTGTATCTTTATTTGTCTGCCGCCTTTGAAACTAGAAACCTGTCCTTGTACAAGCACACATGTTCCTAGTAAAATTGTTTCCTCTATATCTATAATATCTTTCCACCAGTAACAAGGCACAACACCACTACCATCGTCAACTATCAAAAAGAAGGTCAATATATAAAAAGTATTACTTGTGTTTGTTTTGTTTTTTCTTACCGAAGTATGTCAGCATGGTATGAGTTTGTTCAACTGCAACTATAACACCACATATTTCTACTTCACATATAGGATGACCAATAAAATAATATATGTCTAAAAAGAAAAAAGAAAAATAAATGAGATTTGCAGTTTTATTAAAAAGCGCCTTATATTTACCATTGTATTCAGGTATTTGAATGAGATCTAAAACATCTTTGATAAACAACTTGATTCGACACCGAAAGAGTGGATCCAAACCCAAGAATAGAGGATCCATATATATTATATATATACAAGATAGTAATATTTACAAGTGGCACAGAATTAAAAAAAAAAAAAAAAAAAAAAAAAAAAGAGTTGCAGAAAAGAAAAAGATAAAAATGACGGCATTTCAAACCAATTTTTTTCCTTTTTTTTTTTTTTTTATCCCATCTTTCGTTTGTATATTATAATTCTTCCATGACTTTCAAGTGTAAATTAGATTCTCATTATCGTATACCCACTCCTGTATTATCTATACTTGTTGGCAAACTTCCAAAGAATAACACAACTGAATCTACTCCTACTGTCATTGAAGATGTCACTGAGCAAATAGTTTCAGAAGAAAATTTGAAACAATCTAGCCAAAGTAAGTTTTTTTTTACCATTCTCTTTAAAGTATGACTTTAGTTTTACAATTTTTTTTTCTTTGGTCTTCTTGTAGCTGATACCTGGGACAAAGATTGGAGTTGGGGGATAGATGAAGTAAGTGAATTAATTGCTATTATTTTGACTTGGTAACTTGACTATCATATTATTAGGATAAACCTTCAACAACTTCACCTATACCAGCAACAGCATCTTCCTCACCATCATTACAGCATGTATCTACTTCTTCTTCTACTTTGAATACACTTTCTTCCTCACCCGCCATTCCTTCTACAATGACAACACCAACTACAGTTCCAGTCAATTTTTCACCACCAGCATCAACAAGCATAACAGCACAACCAGAAACATCTTCTTCATCTTCACCTGGACCTATTCCACCACCTATTGGAAAAGAATCATATTTGGTATCTGCCTCTGCAGCTGGGAAATATATCGCCATGGCCTATCACCGTAAATTTGTTTTAGTTGCATTGGATCCTGATCAAGAAGAATATCTTGTTATCGGCCAAGGTTCTGGATGCTCGGATCATCAACATCAAGGATCATCAAAGGAACGTATTACCAGTATATTATGTTTACCCTTATTTGTGCCTTCGACTAGGAAAAAGTAAATAGAAACATATGAGATATATATATATATAAATAAGGCATCTAATCCATAAATACCTTTATCTATCTAGTCAAATATTCATCATGATTGGCTATAGTACTGGATGGTTACGCGTATTCTCTTCTGTAAGCAATTAAATGATACATATTAATACTATCCCTATTATATTATCTCTTGTTAAACTTGACTTCTTTTTTTTTTTCTCCTTTTTTTTTTATATAGACTGGGACTCTTTTGACAGCGCAATTATTAGAAACATCACCATTGATTTCTATAAAATTACGAACTCCACCTCCACCATCTACATCATCAACTCAAACATCATCGACATTACCAACGAAACAACAACAAAAGCAATTAAAGCAAAAACCAAGCAATTATTTCAATGTTCAACATACAACACACCATCAAGATGACGAAGAAATCACATTATTATTCGATAACAATAAAGTGATTAGCATTGATGGGCAAAGTTTATGGATGGTTTTACGTGTATGTGATGGACAACGTGAAAGTGGAATTGATGCTTCAAAAATGCAAACGGCGTTTACATATAAGAAATGGCAACTCGATAAGCAAGAAAAAGTGCGCGATATCATTTCTATGGGTCCTTCTACTTTATCTTTGACAAGTGCTAGTGGTATTCGAATGGGATCCTCATGGTGGTGGTGGTTAGCAGCAACAGCAGGAGGAACAATCACTAGTAGCGATCCAGCGGTAACAATGACAGCAGCAGCACTTCAATCGATCTTCTCACCGGGATCAACTTCTGTACAGCAACAACAACAGCAGCAACAACAACAACCAGCAGAAGCTACGTGTAGATACATTGGTGTGGGATCGAATCCAATGATCAGTTTTTATGCAACTCATGAAACAAGTCGTCCTTTTATGTCTGCAGTATCGATGGCATCTTATATGGTATCACGAGTAGCATCACCAGTATTTTCATTTGCGAAATCATGGTGGTCAGGTACAACAAACAATTCAACGGGAGGTAATCTATCAGCATCATCATCATCATCTTCAACAGCATCTTCATCGTCATCATCCTATCAGCAAACTCCTTTTGTACCTGATATGCCAACACCACCTCAAGTCATTGAACCTTCTACAACAATTCCTTCTTTACTTCATCTATCTGATCATGGTCGAACAATTCAATCTATTGTGGTAGCACCTCCTTTACAACATAGTCAACACCGTACATTAGCAGCAACGAGCGATGCTTTAGGCCGTGTGATTTTATGGGATATTCAACAAGGTCATATGATTCGAATGTGGAAAGGTGTAAGAGATGCACATTGTGGATGGATTCAATATGAACAACAAGATGAAGGACAACGTCGTTTACCTTTATTTTTGGTCATTTATTCTGCTCGACGTGGTTTACTCAAGGTATTCCAAACAAGGCATGGTGGTGACGGAGGAAATCAATCGTTCAATCAACATCATCAACAAAAACCCATTGGTGTATTCCATGTAGGACCAGGTTGGCATCTTGTGGCATGTGGCAGGGAACCATTAGGAAGTAGTATGGTCAGTAGTGAACGTAGAAAGGCAGCTATGTTACTTGGTGAAGAATGTGGGATTCTATCTACTTGTTTATTGATTAGTCCGCATGGTGAAGTACGCAAAGTTAGTATATACCCTTCGTAGTTATATATATATCTTCTTCTTCAATTTATTCATCTAGACAAAATAAAAAATATTTTTTGATTTATTTCATGGATACCTCTGTGTATGTTAGGGTACATATGTTTTCAATAGGCGACGAACCCTGATCAGTTATGCAAAATGTATGTGGGGCCGTGGGAGGGCAATGTCTTATCGATGTGCTTTTTTTTTTCCGCTTGATTGTCTTATCGAAAAGCTGAATTATTATTTTGTATTGAACTTTATTCGATGCGTTATTTAATGTCAATGTGCTGAAGAACAATAATAGATTAGTTTCAATGTTTATATTTAGGACGAATCAAAGGACAATGATTAAACTTTCTCTTTTTCTTTTTCTATTATATATATATATATATATATATATATATATATATATATATATATGTATATATATGATATATGACTTTTAACAATGAATCTATAGATGTATGATAAATCAATGAAGAATGAGTTATATTATAGGATCAAACAAAAGAAGTAGCGGAATGAGTAGAGACACAAGAAAAAAAAAAGGGGGAGAACGGAAGTTTACAAGTGATCGGAAAACATCACCATAAATGACAAGTTCTCAAAGACCCTTAAATAAACCCCCACATTGTCATTGGTGTATTTTTAATGGATGACTCTATCTATAAATATAGATGTGTTTTAATCTGCGAACCTCGGTTTTTGGTAATGAGAAACCTGGTGTCAATTGTCTCTTACCAACCTTTGATTTCTTATTTGTTAAAAAAAAACATCGAACGATTTTTCTTCCATTTGTGTTCCCAGAAAAAAGAAAGAAAAAAAAAATATCACTCATGCGGGATCTAGAATACTATTCACTTTTTTTGGACTTTTAGTTTTTTTGTTGCTTTGACAATGAGTCATAGAATATCCTTTTATATATATATATATATTGATGACAAGAATCAAAAAAAAAATTAATGATAATGATGATGATGATGATTGTGATTATATTTATTATTAATTTGAAATAGTAATATCACTCCATTTTTGAAGAACTACAAAAAAAAAAAAAAAAAAAAAAAAAAAAAACCACTCCTTCTGCTCATTTCCTTATAAAGACACCCTCATTGTTTTTTTTTTTTTTTTTTTTGCATCGGAAGTGGTGTCAGAAACACAACCAATAAAAAAAGACTTGAACCCTGTGTACTTTCTTTCTGTACTGAATTTGAAACCTAAGGATGGATATCTGACAATTCCTGCAGAAAATTTATGACCAACAATAAAAAAGGGGGAGTGATTATTTTTTTTCTTATTTTTTTTTCTCTTCTTCCTTTTTAATTCATCTAACTTTAATAAAAATAAGAAAAAAACTAAAATGACAACTGTCACTTCATCAACTACATTTGATTATGATGATCATCATCCTTTATCTCCTACTACACAACAATATTCAAATTCACCTTTATCATGGGATATGACTATTTACAATGAAGAACCAAATAATAATCAAATCTCTGGTACTGGAAAACGATCACCTAAAAGAGGTGTGAGTACTTTTATTAATAAATTATATGGGTAAAGATTATCCATCATATCATTATCCATTATCTAACTTTATCTTTTTTTTTTTTCTGTAGAATGGTGAATGATCGTACAAATCAGCAATTGATCTCATGGAATCCAAGTGGAACATCTTTCCTAGTTTGTAATGCAACCCGATTTGCCCAAGAAGTACTTCCCATCCATTTCAAACACAGTAATTTTTCAAGTTTTGTACGCCAATTGAACATGTAAAGTTTTTGTGTTACAAATATATCTATATTAAAAGAATAGACATCAAAAAAAAAAAAATTGGATTTCTTATCCTTTCTTTATTATTAGGTATGGATTCCATAAAATCAACAAATCACTTCGAGGACAACGTGGTAATAATGAAAATGAAGTATGGGAGTTCTCACATGTGAAATTTCAATATGGTCGACCTGATCTTTTGGAAGGCATCAAAAGAAAAGCCATGGATTCTGAATTATTACGAAGAGAAACAGGTGATATACATGCTTCTTTTTCTATGATTCAAATGTCACAATCTGATCTCTTACAACAATTCAATACACTTCAAGATCAATTTTCTAATCTACTCACAAGCTTTGAAGAATTGAAAAAGACTCAACTTCAACAACAAATCATCATTCGAAGATTGACAGATGCAACAGGTAAAAATATATCCTTTTTTTTTTCTCTTTTCTTTAAGATCATCATCATCATCTAATCCATTCTTTTTTTTTTTTTATTATGATGATAGTCATTCATCAGCAATCATCATCATCATCAGAAAAAATGAAAGTAAATCATTCTCCTCCTCCCAATGTATTGATGTCTCAATGGCAACAACAAAATCATAATACAAATGACAACGATAATGTACTATCTATGTGTACACCTGAAAGCATGACACTTCCTCTATCTGATCTACAATGTTTACCACCTAGTCCTGCTCTATCGGATCCATTGTCTCATTCTCAACATCCATCCTTTCATACTGCTGATGATACTTTCCACAGAGATCATTTACATCAATCAAATACCCTGGAATTGTCCTTTGCCACTTGATGATATTATATATTATTTTTATTTTTCATTTCTATTTTTTTCATTTGTATCATAATAATAATAATAATAAAAAAAAAACTTTTTTTCTTCACTTTTCTTTTTGAAAGGTTAATAAATTTTTTTTTCTGACATCATATCAAACAACATCAGATCTTGAGGAAAAAAATCGTACTTTTTTAGGCATATTGAAAAATAAAGTTTTATTTTTTTTTTTTAAAAAAAAAGACCCGAAGAGAATAGAACAAAGGAACATTCTCTCCACTCTTATCGCCTTAAGCCGACGGGTTCACTTTTTTCCTTTCTCTGCTTCCAGTACTCCTGTTTATGCGTTTTAAAATACAGCATGATTACCTTTTTTTTTTTATTTATCTATATACTGTCTTCTTTAGCCTAATATGTTCTTCTAATATGATTCGACTTTGTGTTTGGAAAGTTAGGCGATCAGTGTGTATGTATTCTTTTTGGATGATGAATCACTCCATTTCGACAGTTATATGGAGTGATGTAGTGTCAAGTTCAAAGAAAAACAAGATTTCTTTGCATGTAACAGAAAGGCTTTGATATGATGGTGCATCCTCTTGATCATCAACCTACTTTTGACCTTATAACTATTTTTTCAGGAACAACGTTACATGCGCGCACTTCGGTTTGATTTTTTTTAAATTAAAGTTTGCATTTCACTTTTTTTTTTTTTGGTCCTCTTTCCTTTTTTTTTTTTTCCTTCCTTCTTTAAATTCTATAGATATATATATGTGCTAGTACTCGAGTCCAACTTTTTGTTTCGAGAACCTTTGTCATGAAAAAGGCAAATTGCCACACTACTCACAAAACATATTTACTTTCTTTAAGATGTTGGTAATTGTATATGGTTTATCTTGTGTTACAAGTACTGTTTCTCACCAAAGACGACTCTCTCTCCCTTTTTCTTCAATCTATAGATAGTTCACCTCTTTGATACATAAGAATTAAACAGACAGAAGAATAAAAGGTCAATATTTCATATATTAGTTTGGAAATTGTGCTGACAGCGTGCTAATATTTTTTTTTTTTTTTGAAGATACACTTCTCATTATTGTCATACGACTGGGTCAATGGTGATGATTAGTGCAAGGTCAGTTCTCTCAAGAAATTAAATCGCAACAGATGGAACGTATGGTGAAATCGCTAGAATAGTTGATAATTAGCATAAATTATTGTTACCTTTAGATTATGGATCATAAACATGGAGTCAATGGAATAAACTTTTTTATTTATTGTTATCATACACTGAATTTGATCAACGCTGATCATTACAAGGTGATTCAAAAAAAAGGGCTCAGAAAAAATTGGATGAAAAAAAAAAAAGAAAACTCTTCCTTGTTCAAATTCTATCAGTCATAAATCGATCATCGTCATCTTGCTGTTTCAATAAACCAATTTTATTTTCATTAAAGTTATCAAGAGAGGGGGTATAGTTCTAACAACATATATCTAAAAAAAAAAAAGGAAGAATAGAAATATCTAATATTAATAATACGTGTATAGGATCATATCAGTTGATGGAGTGAGTAATTGTTGTTGTAAAACGATTTGGTCTTGTAGCGATGGTAAATCTTGATAACAAGTTTGTATTAATTCCATTTCATGTGTTGCCAAAACTGTCCGTAGATGAATTTGGATTCGCCGTCCTTTCTTGTCACGCTTCCATTTCTTGATGATTGTATTGGATTGCTTGTTGTGGTACAGATCCATAAATGCATTTCGTTCCGGTCGATCTTCTAAAGCTTCTACCATTTGTAATAGAAGAACACGTAGCACATCATATGACCTTGAGCACTTTATCGATTTGGCAGCTTGACAGATGGCGTGGATCACTAGTACACAGAGAGCTCGAGCTGAGATGCGATTGGTTTCCAGCCATGGGTAATAAGCTTTCTTGATGCCATCCTGAGAATCATGTGAAACATTGATACTTGACAGATCTTGTTGACTTGTCATTGTCTTGATATGTTGCACTGTCAGCATTTGTGTTGGATATGTATCTATTTCTTTTCCTAGTTGTTGCCAGTTCGTCATAGACTTACAAAAAAAAAAAGATGTTTCAGTCAAATAAAATGGATTGCTCGTGTTTTTGATATGATTTACCTGAATAGCCTGAACAGTACCTGAGACGAAGAAGACTTGTTCATCATCTGAGCAAGTATCTTGACTGATGGATGTGATTTTTTGAATGAGCCTGATGGAATGTAGTACCATAAAAAAGAGTCGGCAATCTATCAACGAAAGTAAAATAACATCACAATGAGTTCTATACATAAAAATTCTTCCTTTTGAATTTCTAATTCTTACGTTGATCTATCAATAACTTCACAAGAGGAACCATATTGTCTTCATAGGCTGAATATAATCGTATTATACCTCCAGAATGATTGCCATAGAGCTGTTCCATAAAATATACCAATAAGAGCCTGTATTCATAGTGTGCTGTAATCGAGAAGGTAGGATGTAGATTTCGTACAAGACATTCCTGTAATAAGGTCGCTTCATAAGGATGTTTCCAAAGTGGTGATAATTGAAGCTTCTCTTTATCCACGTTCTACAATAAAAAAAAAAAGGTAAGGAAGTAAACCAATACTTATCTTTTAGATCATGATTCTTATACCTTGAACACTTGATACGTGAATAATGCATTGGATCGGCATCCATTCAAGAATAATGTCCATTGTTGAGTAACATCCAGTTCTTCATAGATATGTCTGCGGTCACTGCACCATAAAGAATGACTGTTCGAACAAGTAATGGATAGTATCAGAGGAATGACAACCGGATGTACAATAATAGGATCGAGTTCATAGTTATAATTGTCAAGTTTGTTACAGTTCTTCCAGAAAAGTCGAGTTCGCCAATCTAAACAGAAGTAATTTGCATATGAATAATAATACAAAAAACGGTAACTTAGACATCTTGCATAGAAATACTTTTTTTTTTGTTCAGTTCAGTCAAAGACTTACCTAATCCGTCCATTGCTTCAAAAAAGCGCTGTAACCTTTTGTTCATATCATTGGTAATTTCAAGCATGCCATCAAAGAGACACAAAGTATGTTGTAGTGCCAATATCAATTTCCGTCCAAGATCGAGCGCAAGCGATAAATAATCGCCAGTATCAGTAGTAGTAGTCGCAGCTTTTCCACCGCTATCAAGCGTATCAGAAATTGAATGATCAGCATCTTTTGTCGTATATCGTTCATTCATCAAATTTGCCAATAAAATCATTAAAATATCGAAATCCATGTCCAATATAATAGGGAGATGTTTGATAGGTTTGTCTAGTTGTTTGAGCCACAGATCCGCCATCATAGTTTTATCTTCAGTAAGCAAAGATAAGAGTGTCAGAATACCCTTAATAGAGGTTCGATCAATCGATTTTCTTTGTAGTGTTGGTAGTAGCACATACTCAAAGAATTCCTTAGGTTGGAGTAATAATTTATCGCCGTTGAAGTTGCATATCATGGTATCATACGATTCGAGAAGAATGGGGATATTGGTGTCACGTACCTAAGGAAAAAAAAAAAAAAAAAAAAAAAGAGAAAGAAGAAAAATCATCATTGAATATCAAAGTATATATGTCCATTCATTTCTGATTTTTTACCCTTTTCCAACAAGAAAGTAGGAAAGGCGCCAATGAATCCAGTTCAGCACATTGAGATCTGTTATTTACCAATGCCTGCAAGACATGCCCCAATAATGTTCGGTCCTCAGGAAATCGTCGAAGCATACAGAGGTCTCCCATCTGTTCAAGGATTGGCACTACCAATTCATGTTGACCTTTCTTTTCAGCACATTGAGACACTAATGTTTGTACAACCAAGTAGGGAGAAAACGCGGCAATCTAATAATAATAATAATAATAATAATAACGTAAACGATGTTGTTGATCAGTTGTAATATTTCCTCGGCTGATACCTTTCATCCATTTTTTTTTTTATTACCTTGGTCAGCTGTTCAAGAATATCTATTTCCACAGGATATGAGTTATTGCCGTCTGGTTGATTGTGTACGAGTTGGTTGCAACATTTCTGTAATAGTTGAAAATCAGTAAATAATTCCTTTGTCTGAGCCTTCAATTCAGGTGGATCCGACGGAAGTATCCTATATTGTTGTATATAAAAAGCACGTTGTAAGATATTCATTTGATTACAATGTCGATTCATTTCATAACGATTTTTACCTTTCACTGTAAGTGTCATATATGAGTTCCAGTAATTCATTGACATGCATTTGTTGAATAACCATCTGTACCACGCTGCTAAGGTCGTTCTATCCAAAACATCCAAAAAAAAAGAGAAGTAATGAGTCGCTTCTATTCATGTACACTTAGTATCTTAGGTGGCACTACTAACCAATTGTCGTTCTGTAATAGGAGTTTCATCAAAATCATCATATCGAAATTGAATAACACGGTTGAGAAGGCGATATATTTCAGTCCAAAATCCAGCCATTACAATAAGATCTGCAAAAAGTTTCTGACATTCTTGATCTTCCAACACCCTAACATAATGAAAAAAAAGAGATTGTTAAGTTTCATTCATTGTTGCCTTTTTATCTCTTCCTTTTTTTTTTTTTTTTCTTTTACCTAACCCATAGATCAGCAAACTGAGTCATCGCCTTAATAATTGATTTCCACGATCCATGCAAGTCACGTAATGATATTAAACAAGATTCCATACAAGCAATGAGCGATGACGATATATCAGTCTTATTGTTGGCATTGGTTGACGAGTTCAAATGAGATAAAAGCAGGTTGTTTGTACTGATCCACTTTTCAACTTGTTCTTGTCTAGAAATGATGGTTCCATTGTATCGTATTAAATAGAAATCCATATTATCCACAGGTCGACTTGCTACAGAGTTCTTCCAAATTTCTTTACAAATTAATTCAAAAGCAATTTCATGTCGTCGTCGAATTGTCTCATTTTGAAAGGATGTTTTGTTCCATAATTCCATCATGTTTTCCTCAAGGTCGTTGTCACTACAAAGAAATAAGGTTAAGCAAGTCAAGTAACTAATATCAGTAGCTATTATTCTCTTCCAATTTTCTGCTTGTTGTAAAAAATTACCGAAACATGTTTGAAGTAACGTTGATAGTAATTATTTTGTCAGTTGGTGAAGTAACTTTTGTTGCTGTCATTGTAGTAAGATCGTCCAAGTTTGCGTTGGAGAGCATAGAATTGTATTTTTTATCAATAATATCCATCAAGTTGCTCCAGGTAAGTCGCAGGTGTTTGTCGATAGTATGTGGTGCAAGAGAGTAAAGAAGATCAAGCAGACGGCAATACCAGATGCATTGATAGGTTTCTAGTTGATCATCTGACTTGAAAGTAAGATAAATGATGGAAAACAGTTGCTGGATCAAAGTGATATCTAGAGAAAAAAAAAAAGGAGGCATGAATACGGTAAGAGAGGTAGATATATTCTTTCATATTGTGTGACATCAATACCTGGTTCATGTTGTCTGATACAAGTAAACAAAGGGTTCATAGCATCAACAAAAGTTTCTTCAGACTTTATGGTTCGACATAACCGGAGGTAAGTAGGCAAGTAGTAGTACCGTCTTGAGATTTCTATATGGGGTAGTAGTTCTTGAAAGGACAATATGGCAGTCTTAGAGAAAAAAAAAAGAAAAGAAAAGGAGTGGTAAGTATATACATATAAGGAATATCCTTTTTCTAGTATACTCACTTGGGAATCTAGTTTGTACATAAAGGACTTGAAATTATCTGAGAGGTTTAGCCGTTCAATTAGTTGATAATATTCGCATGGTAGGATGCCACGGGAATATCTAGAAACTGAAAAACAAGTCATTGCCTCTATTTTAAAGAAATACGCGCAGTTAGTAAAATAATAAGTAGATTTGTTTCATAAAATTACCTGATCGTCTATTCCAAGCATGAAATAATACAGAATGACAAGCGTTCAAAACTTCTGGAAAAGACAGTCGAGTCATGTCATGATCGTAAGTAAGAGTTGATTCTAAGGATTGAAGAATGATCTCGGTGGTGGATCTATATATACAAAAAGATCATTAGAATATGAGAATTAAAAAAAAAAGCTCTCTTAGTGTCACCTTTGATTCAAGTTTTCAAGACTATTTGTTATCCTTTCTAAAGCACCATTGATATCCGCCTAAAAAAAGAAACATGATCAATATGTATCAATAATCTTAAAAACTTTGTGAAGTACCTGAAACAAATGCTCCATGTAGAAGAATAAGCTGAATATATTTTTGGAAGAAAAAGTGCACTTTCTCGTTCTCCCTTTCCATGCTTTTTTTTTGTCCCCCAGCGGAAATCGAAAACAACATGTCCAAAAGTAGCCAAAAAAAAAAAAAAGCTTTTTTAATAGTTGAAAATATCTCGATCATCGTTTCCATCATTACTATGATATGATCATTATCATAGCATTAAATGAGTGTATGCAAATAGAATCATCTTGAAAAATAAATCACAGAAAGTATTATCTTCATAGAATCGTTCTTTGTCATAGAGATTATCATTATATAAAAATTATCGTTTTCATAGAGTAAACTATACTACAATCATCATCACTACAGTATTCTATCCGATGGATGAAATATAAAAGAAAAAAAACCAAGACGCGGTAGTCACCAAACTCTAATGTAGGCGGGGAGCGAAAAAAATGCTATTTAAAACCTTTCGCAAAATGCTTTTTTTTTTTATTTCTTCCTTTCTTTCTCTTATTACTTTTATATATATATTGATCATTTTTTGAACTCATGCGCGATTGAAATAAAGTTTTTTTTTTTTTGTCAAAAATTAATGTAAGTATAAAAGAAATCAATTATCCTATCGGAACCATCTCCGTAGTTTCAAACTTCTCATCTTTTCTCCTTTCTTAGTTAGATCATACCAACAGAAATATGCGTTCTCTATTATACAATGTAATGAAAAATTGACAAAAATCTATCAAGATTATTGATATTTCTTTTTTTATATAATGTAGTTTATACCACTTGTTACTCTATTGATGATTGACAACTGTTATTCAGCAGATACTAAAGTGAAATATTATCATCAATACAAACGATCATCAGTACCTCCAGTATCAAAACCAACAGTAGTTATTGTAAATAGACAAGAAGAAGGGATCGCTCAGCAATTAAACAACTTGGATGTAGTGACTTTAACCTCGAATTTTATTGTGACACAAACTAGTACTTACTATTCCATTTCATCTTCGATTACAACAATTGATCATCCATCAACGACTTCCTTAGCAATAGGCAATAACAACAACGGCACTTCAACTACCTCGTCAGATACTACCATTTTAGTTGGATCACTTGTCGGAGGCTTAAGTGGTTTGATTCTTATAGGTACTTTGGTATTTTTACACTTTATACGTGTGTCACCTGACAAACTCATTGACGGATGGTTTCTTTTTTTTGTCTTGTTTTCTCTCTTTATATAGGCATAGGGCTATTTTTATTTTTTCGAAAACGCGATCATCAATCATCAGGGCCGACGTATTCTATTAACAAGGATATGGATGAAGATGGTGGTGGATTCAGTCGATCATCTTATTCACGATTTGTTCCTCCTCATCTTGTATATCAACAGCAACCAATAGCCTCCTTATCAACACCTACGACAACTACTTTAACTTTATCAGATCAACAACAACATCGTCAGTCCTTTCCTTATCCTTATCATCCTCAACCATCTGATGACCCTACCAATTATTACGATACCACCATACCCACTACCGAATTTACCTACAACGACAATACAAGACATGTTCCAGATGAGATCGACTCATTGCCTCGAATGGACCGGCATGTTCCAAATTTGGTTGATTAGGTACCCCTCCTTTTTTTTTTTTTTTTTTTTTTTTTGATCATGTACAAATAAAGACTGCATCCTTGTTTTATCATATTACCAAGAACTTCCTTTTTAGATATTTCTCTTTATATATGATGATATATGAATTCAACTAAGATATATATATATATATATATATATATATAGATATTTGTTTGTGTGTGTGAGAGAGAGGGAGAAAGGGTGACTATATAAATAACCTTGAACGACGAAAAAACACAACAACTAACCAGCATAATAGAATGGAAAATGGATGAAGGATGATAGTAGAGGAAGCACTAGAGGTAGATTCAGAAGGAGAACGACCAATAGCAGGAGCCATTCCCATACCAATACGTAACTCAGCCTGATTATTATCACTATCTACGTAGACCACTGTAGGCTCTGTTGTTTTAGTGGCAATAGTGAATACAGTAGGATGATGCTGAGTGCTTGGTGTATTCTGTGCTCCATATTTGCTATCGATGCCACCACCATTCTCCTCATCATCACCATAGTAACCATTATATATCCCATTGTCATCATAGTAGCCATAATCATCGTAGTAATCATGATTGTTCTTCTCATCAGCATATGAAGGGAGTAAAGTGGATGATGGAACAATGGATAATGATGTTGATGGTACTGCTTCTGATGATAACGTTGATGATGATGGTGATGTTTCTATTGTATCTGTACTCGTTTTGGGATGATCATCATCATCATCATCATCATGGGAAATCGTTTCATGATGATGAGTTTTCTTTTTGCGTTCTTTTCTCTCTTTTTCTTCCTTATGAAGTTTTTTCTTTCTTTTTCTTTCTTCCTTTTTCTTTCTTTTCTCCTCATCATGTTTGCCTATATAAAATATTATATGAAAAGGGAGAGATCAGTTTGATAGTTTCTTTACGATAAGAAGAATGATTCATCTTGATTTACTATCAGCCTTGATGATTGGATCATCTTGTCGAGTATCTATCATACATTTGGAACAAGAAATCAAAAAATACAAAATAATGAATGACTTTAGAAAGAAAAGTGACCTTGTAATAACAATATTCTTTTTTTTTTTTTTTTTTTTTTCAAATCTTCACCTTGATCAGGCAATAAAAATGATTCTGGTTGCATCATCAAGTCTTCTTCTTGTGGCACATATGGATCTTTTTTCGCAGATGATGATGGCAATGGTAATGATGGTGATTCTAAGATGGAAGCTGGATCCTCTTGTTGTTTTTGTTGTTGGTCTGTCGATTCTGAGACTACTTGTTCATCTAAAACAGTTTGTACCAGATCTGTTTCTAATTGGTCAGGAGTGATCATAATTTCTTGTAAAGAGCGATCATCTAATGTATCATTTGTTGCGGATATTTCTCCTTTTGGCATCACCTTTTCGTTTTCATCTACATCTATTTCGATAGGAAATGGCATCGATGCATCTACCCATTTATTATTATTATACCAAAATCAATAATAATAATAAATAGTAATCATCATCAACATTAGTACCTTTATATTTATTGAGATCAATCTACCATTCTTCTATCTCACCTCGGTTCCGATGTAAGAATATTCTTCGATGATTGTCTATCATTGATTAATAGAAGACGTACAGAGCGTAATAAAAATCACAACAAGAATAAATCAAGAAAAAAAAAAAAAGAAGAATGAAAAAAAAAGAGCAGTTTCTTTTGATATGATTGTTTTTATTGGTATATCAAATTTTTTGCTTCGGAAACAAAAAAAGAAAATAAAATAAAAAATGAAAGTAAATATATGTTCATGCATTCCCTAAATATGTATACACTATCACCAATCCAAGTCTTCCTTCTTGATCAACTTGTTCCCTACATCATCTTCACTTTTGATAAAATAGATAGATTCCGCTTTGATTTCATCTTCAGCTTGTTTGATATCCAAAGCGATTGTGTCTTGTCCATCCTGAGTTTCTTGTTTCTTGATAACTGCTTGATGTTGAGATCTGTTCAGCTTGGTTACCTTGATACTGGCTGAAGGACATGATTCCACCACTGGACATTCACCACATCGAGGACCTCTTGGTAAGCATACGATTTGACCAAATCCTACCAACATTGGATTGATTTCACGCCAGTGTTCTTTTGGCAACCATGATTGTAAACTCTTGAGATTCAAAATAAATAAATAAAAAAAAAAAGGGAAGATAATCAATAGAATAGAAGTTAGTCATAAAAAAAATGGTGTGCCCAAAAGAAAAGTTCCGACTTTTTTTTTTTTTTTTGACTTACAAGTCTTGTATCTTCAGGTCCCCCTTTTTCTGTATGACACCATCCAAGTCGATTGGCAATACGATGAACATGAACATCCACACCTATTCCCACGTTCCTATGGATACATGTACATTATAAGAACCAATTTTTTTTTTTTTTTTTTTTTTTGTGATCTATCTTACTTTTGCCAAGCACACTGTAATGCCAAATAACCCATTTTCGGTCCTATTCAGAAAAAAAAAAGATTAGGGGAAATAGTCCAACATATATAATCATGCTGATTTTTTTTTCTATATGTCTTTACCAACACCAGGTAATGCTGTCAATCCTTCAATTGTGTCGGGAATATCACCGTCATACTGATCTTGTAATATGATTGCTGCTTTCTTGATATAGGCTGCTTTTTTGGTATGGAAGCCTACAGAGCGTATGTAATAATCAAGAGTGCTTTCATCAACGGTCAAAATACTTTGTAGAGAGAGTCCTCCAGGAAGATCAGCTTGTAAAGATTTGACTGCTGCGCTGGTAACAGTATCCTTCGTTTGCGATGAAAGCATTAGGGCCACCAAAGTCTGGAATCGTTGTTGTTTAGCCGGTACATCCCTCTGTGCTAGTCGTTCACATCCCATGGTATCCACCACTGCAGAATGATGTTGTCTATATTCCTTAATCTTGGTAAAAGTATCATTCCAGTCAAGAGGAGCACCATGTTGCTTTTTTGCGTTCTTTGTCGGTTTCTTCTTCACACTTGTTGTGGATGTAGTCACAATTGTCTGTACATTTTCCATCGTCGTCGTTGTATCGTCTTCCTGTTCCTTTTTGACTTTTGATCGACGAGTAGAAGAGGAAGGTATTGATAATGAGGATGTCACATGCTTTCTTTTTCCTCGTTGTCGTTCTGGTGTTGTTGTAGCGGTAGACGATGACTTGGCGATAGAGTTGACAGTTGTACTTGCTATCCTTGCACTTCGAAGTTTCATTCTATTTTGTTGGACTCGTGAAAAAAAAAGAAAAGTAAGAAAATCAAACAAGAAGACAAAAGATGTTTGGGAAGTGAAAAGCAGTAAAAAAAAAAAAAAAAAAAAAAAAAAAGCGGCATTTGAACTGTCATCATTGTTCCATGGTACAATCTATTTGACGTGAGGTATTTTATTTATTTTTTTGTAATGTCTATAAAAGATATAAAAGATACACTATAATGGTACACTAGCTACAATTCATTAACCAACAAATGCTAATTCTTGAACACGATTAGGAGCAAAATCATCTTTGTATTTATCCCAAATTGCTTGAAGACTATTCATATACTGAGTATGGAGGTCTTGAACGACATTATCCTTTTCTTCATCAGAGACATTTGAAGGAGGATCAATAGGATTACCAACTAATCAAAAAAAAAAAAAATTAAAAATAAAATAAAATCAGAATGTCTTTACAAAATAAATAGAACAACTTAAAATTTCAAGCATACTTACAAACAACATTCAAAGGTTTACGGTGAGGCATCAATCCAATATCATCTATAATAATAATAATAATAAGTTAATTATCCTTTTGTTCTTTTTTTTTTATTTATTTTTTATTTCTTACAATTAAAAATGCCTCTTCCATGGAAAAGAGGCATAGTAAAACCCAAAGCAGCTTGAATTCTTTTTTGTAAAAGCCATAACCAAGAACCTTGTTCGCTTTTGATTTGATCATAAATATCATTTTCACCAAAAGATAAAACTGGAACCAAGCTAGCACCTGTTTCTACAGCAATTTTCACAAAACCAAGACGTTTCTTCAGAGTCAGATCGATAATACCAGGGTAAGCATGTAAAGACTCAGTAGCACCACCCACAACAATAGCAATAGAACGACCAGTTCTTTGTAAGATATATTTGCATGATTTTCGAGAGACAGAGCAGATTCCAAGTGATAATAGATAATCCCGATGAAATGGCATTTTGAAATTGGAATGTAGAGTCATCAAATTAGTTTCAATACCAGGAAACTGTTGACTAAAACCATTGCCTTCAGTTGCAAAAGTAATCACTGCACCATATGCCAAAATACCATGTGGATGATATCTACAATAATAATAATAATAATAATAGTGTTAGAAATGGATGGATTAAATGATACCTTTTTTTTTTTTATTATTACCCAAATATATAATTTTTGCTTGGATCCAAGTCTGATTCCTAATAATAATAATAAAAAAAAACAAAGAGATGAAAGTTAAACCAATTCTCTTTACTATTTTTTTTTTCTAATTTACCTTGATAATATTGACAGGAAAATATTCAGCAAAATATTTCCAAAACTTGAGACGACGAACCCATTCAATTCTTCGTCCACCACGAACAGGAGCTTCATCCTTAATAATCCAAATCACATAAGCTATTAAAATAGGCCAAAGGAATGGTATTGTCCAAAGAAATATAAAAAAGCCAATGACTACTGAAGGTTCAATACCATAGATAAGAGTAGCTAATGTTTGTAATCGTCGTTCTAGAGGTACATTGAGTGGTGCCATACGAGGAAGTCGTGAAGTGAATGTTTCTTTATGTTCTGTTAACGAATATTGTTTCGAAGTTGTTGTATCATTCATTATCAATTATAAAAAAATATGCAAAGAAAAAAGAGAGGGAAAAAAAAAGTATAAAAGAAAATTATAGGTAGTTCGGTATCCGAAATCATAGAAAAAGTATTGTCCTTATGAACAAGGTAAAATAGTTAAAAAAAAAACTATATAAATCATCATGTTTAATAAAATAAAAAGCATAATTATTGTTAATTAGTTTATATAATAAATAAAATTAAAATTTTATGATTTTATTATTAAAGTAACATAACTACTGGATTCTTTAAACATTAAAAAAAAAAAAATCATCTCGCTAACGATTTCACATGGGTCGCCCATCTAAAAAAAAAAAAAAAAAAAAAAAAAATCACATTTCTCTCTTCTTCTTTTTTATATCTTTTTTCTTTCTTATTTTACATATTCATCTACAACTTTATTAGACCTTTTTTTTCTTTTCTGACCTTTTTCTTCTTTTATAATGGGTTCACCCGAACATTCTCCAACAGAAGTTGATGATCATGATGATTTATTTGATAATGACTATGATGTTTTGGACGAATGGACAACATCTTCTGATACTTTACTTTCTGAAAACGACTTTGATATGATTGACCGTTTATCAGCAGCACTAGATCAAGTTACACATCAACTTAATGACAAACAACGAGAACTAGTACAAAAGTCGTCAGCCTGGACAAATAAAACACGCGATCGTATTCGACAACAAACCAAGAAACTCGAAACACGACGGACATTGTTAGAACAGAAACTCGTCAAACAATATGAATCTATCAATGCAAGGATGAACAAGGACGCAAAAACTGTACAACTTCGAGATAAGGTATCATTTGTAGTGGGTGTGGGTAATGCATGTATCACTCCTGCCTTGACTGCTCGTGTACCTCAATGGATTCCTCTCTACTATACCATCCAGTCACTTTATCTATTGTCCCTTCGTTTTGTAGTGTACAAGTACCGACGTTGGCATTATTTTATTTTTGATTTATGCTACTTTGTCAATGTATTGGTGTTATTTTATCTTTGGGTTTTTCCTGGTTCTACTTATTTGTTCTATGCTACCTATACCTTAACCAGTGGACCTGTTGCTTGGGCTATTGTCACTTGGCGTAATTCTTTGGTCTTTCATTCCTTGGACAAGGTTACCTCTGTCTTTATTCATATTTTTCCTGCTCTTGTGACTTATGTGATACGATGGTTACCCGAACTACATCCTGATACCCCTGCTGGCACCTTGTATCGTGACCAACATTTCCCTGCCCTGAAAGCTTCCTTATCTGGTAATATCGTCATGTCATTCAAGGATTGTATGGTCAGTTCCACCATGGCATATCTGATTTGGCAAGCACTCTATTTCGTCTTTATTATGGTAAAACGTCGTGAAAAAGTGGAATCTGGTTTACGTGTCACTTCTTATTCTTGGTTACTGAATGATTCTGGTTCGACTCACAAGAAATCATTTATCCAACGTGCTGCATTTATCTTTGGTCCTCAATATAAGGCATATATGTTTATGTTACTTCAACTGATTTACAATTTGGTCACCACCGTACCTACCTACTTTATGTTCAAGCACTTTTGGTTACACACTTTATTCTTATGTACTATGTTTGGGGCCAGTGTCTGGAACGGTGCCAACTATTATATCGAAGTCTTCTCTCGTCGATACCTGATGGAAATCGAACAAGGAATAGTAAAAAGAAATGTGGTTGATCAGGATCAAAACAAAACAAATGTGGAAAATAGGAAAACGACTTGACGGTTTGGATGCTTTTTATTGGATGATCACATTTTTGTAGTTTAATTTATAAAGTTGTTTTTTTTTTTCAATAAAGATATTCTATTTTTTTTTTTTTTATTATTATTTATTTATAGTTAGCCTGTGTGATGGATATTGATATGATGGTACATACAATGTAATGATGAATGATGATATGAAACCAATGACGAATTGTGTAGATGATGAAGGATATCAATGAAATATGTTACTATGGACCAAAGCGGGAACCTTTTATCTTGACAGGTTTGCAAATGTTATTCAAAATGAGTCAATATAATTATGATGATGAGAATGATAAATATATATCATTTTGGTTTATTTTGTAAACAACATAGGAAACAAATGTCAATAAAAAAAAATAAAAAAAAAGGTATTCTTTATTGAGATTATAAACCAAATATATATATATATATATATATGCTAAGAATCAACATCTATCTACATTCCTTTGATATATTCAGGGTGAGCAACAAAGACAGCTTGAGCAGTAGCAATGATAGCTTCCAAAGCGGCCAACCAGGCTTTCATCACAGCAATATCATCAGAGGATTGAACATTGATCTTTTCATAAAAATCCTTTCTATAAGGGCATGCCTTCATTGCCAACTATATATATATAAAGATATCGTCAGTTTATCTTATCATCAACCATCCTTTTACTATTTTTTTTTCTTTCAACTTACAGAAAAGACAGGACGCACAAGGATACCATGGAATTTCTTCAAGGTAGCTTCATAAGATTTGGTGAAGGAAATAGTGAGTTCTTCAGTTTGATCAGAAAGACTACGACGTAAAGCTTGAGCAGTGAAATCCAAACCGCGGATCAACCATAATAAACCTTCAGTGGCAACACGTTTCTTTTCATGAGCTTCATTAGCCAATAAGTTTTCCAAAGTATCATTGGCAGTAGGATTTGAGAGATAACGTGTTCTGATTTTCTAAATTCATAATAATAATAATAATAATAATAAAATAGTTAATATCTTTTATTTTATAAAAGACAAGACCTATCTCTCTATGCCGTTGAAACTCGTTGTTTGTTTTATTTACCTTGATATTACCATTCATATCATTTTGAACAACAGTAAATGCACTTGAGCCAAGGGAATCTTTTTTTAATAATAATGATAATAATAAAAAAAGTTGTTAGGACAACAACAATATAGATGATGACAACATATATATTATCTTACCAAATAATTTCACCACACCTTCAGTGGCGTCAAGGAATTGAGCAGTATCAACACCTTTTGAGGTATCAACATCAACATAGGAACGAGTGACAGTATGGAAATAAGTAGTGGAAGCCATTATAAATTCTAAGACGGGATTGTAGATAGATGAAAAGAAGAAGAAGAAAAAAAAAAAAAGGTCGAGACAATGTAACTAAAAATTTGAAAAACGTGTACCGGAGATCCAAATCGAATTAGAATCAAAAAAGGGAAATGGACAATCATTGGCTGTCATACAGGACGTTTTTTTTTTTTTATTTTATGTCTTGGGGACCGAACACACCTACAGAAATTGAATGACGATGATGCTGAGCCCATAAAAAAAAATCCTGCTGTCATACCAAATTGGTAATAGTTTGTACAAATTCGCATAATAACTCAATTCAACATGGCAATAGTATTACAAAAGAATTGGTTAAATGGTTCATATCACGTGTATACCTTTTCCATTGTTGTAGATAATTTTTCCTTTTCTCTTTTTTTATATAAATTGTCGGTGTTTGATAAATTCTTTCCTCTTTCTTTCCTTCTTTTTTTTTTTTTTATTTTTCCTTCAATAGACTCCTCTTTTTTTTTTTCTTCAATAACATTCTCTTATTATTTTTATTACCGACTAATACAACTAATAATAATAATAATAGTACAATCGATCTATACAATATTTGCATGCTATAACAACAACAACAATAATAATAACAATCTACTTAATGTCTTTCACTTCAGTACTGCCATTAGATCCCCACCATTTCGGACTATTCAACAATAATGGTACCGTTTATGATTTTAGTCAGCAAGACAATAAAGATGCTTATGGCAAGGAATTCTGGATCGGCATTGGTGTCTCCTTTTGTACTAATCTTATTCAAGCATTTGCTATGGCCTTTCAACGAAAATCACATATATTAAATGATCAACTTTATCCGGTCGAGTTACGGAAACCTTCTCTTAGACGACCTATGTGGGTAGCTGGGTTTGCAACTTACTTGGCAGCCAATATCATTGGTTCGGTGTTTTCCATTGGCTACTTACCTATCGTTATCTTGGCTCCCATTGGTGCTATGGGTCTTGTCTTCAATGCTTTGGCTGCTAGGATAGTTTTAGGTGATCCTTTCTCAAAAAGAAGTATCGCAGGTAAAAAATTTATATTTATAAATATATCTTTTTGGGAAAATAGGAGCCAAGGAAAGGGATATGATGAAAATAATAATGATAATGATAGTGAATATACATATATATATATGTGTGTATTCATTGTTTATTTATCATTACTTTTTATTAACCATCATTATTATGCAAGAAAAAGGAGGAAAATAGAACTGAAAAAGGAGGAACAAGGAAAAAAAAAACAAGGTAACTAATCTATATTATATTCTAGGTACTCTACTTATCGTTATTGGTGCTTTACTTGTTGGACTCTTTGGTGTGATTCCTGAACCTGATCATGACATTGACGATCTGATTCGTTTATACAAACGACCTGCGTTTATTGCTTATTTCAGTGTATTAGAAACATTTATTGTCACTACAATTCTCCTCAGTCATTATGCAGAATCTATCTATTATCGAATTGAAAGGTCAGGTTTTCAACATGGTGGCAAGTGGTTAGGTCAATGGATCAGTCCTGCTGATTTCAAGATGTGTATTGGTATCAGGTAAAAAAAAAAAAAAAAAAAAAAAAAAGAGGAGGGATGACATGGGAAGGTGACTAAGAACTTTATTTTTTTTTATTAGTTTTGGTGTCATTGCTGGTAACATTAGTAGTCAAAGTATGTTATTTGCTAAGAGTGGGATTGAACTTATTATACTGACAGTGGTGTTCAAGCTTAATCAACTTCAATATGCCCTTACTTGGATTCTTTTGATTATGATGGTAGTTACAGCTATTCTTCAGGTTAGTAAGATATACACATGATTCCATTGTTTCATTTATTTGTTTACTAATTATGTATGATTTGTTTAGCTCTATTATCTTAACAAAGGTCTTCGATTATGTGATACAGTGATTTTGATTCCTCTTTCTTCTTGTGCCTTCAATGTCTCCTGCCTCTTTAATGGTCTTGTCTATTACAATCAATGGAGTCGACTCTTTTGGTGGCAACTGCTCTTGGTCATGCTTGGTGTAACCATCACTATCTCCGGTGTTCTTTTATTATCATGGCGATCAAACAGTTGGGGTCATCATGGTCCTCAAGTTCAAGAGGATACTGTAGTTCAACAAGAATATCAACATTCATCATCTTCAAATCCTTATTATACTACCATTCCTAGTGATGATGATGATGATGATGAAGAAGAACATGATTTTTGTAGCTCAAGTGTCCAATCTGAATTACGCCCCACTACTCCTCCTACTTCTTCAAGTCCTACCGAAAAAACTCACCTTTTACGCAAGAAATAACCTCATCCTCTTCATTTTGTAATTATATTCCTACTTTTTGTTTGTATATTTTTTTTCCCCATTTCACCTCTTATTATGATAGACAATTACTTTATTATTACTTATATTTCCTCTTTTTCTCTCCCTCATTCATTGACCTACAAATAAATTTTCATTTTTGCTTATCTATTTTTATCGTGAAGAATTCTAAATAAGTTTGTTCTCAAAATAAACACTTCATTGCTTTTTAATAGGATTTATTGTTCAATTGTCCATATACTGAGATTCATTCACATTTATTGGAAATAGGATACACCATCTATATTTATTCACACTTTAATACCATCCATACAATCACTATGATAACCAAATATGCATATATATATATATATATATATCTCAGCGGGGGAAATCCATTCTGTAAGTCTAGAAAGTGAACTGCGGAAAATAGGGGCTGTACATGATACGCCTTTTTTTTGCAGCCCCATAGATACAACAATGTGGTACAAATCAAACTCCTCGATAAACGTGGAACTTGCATGATCCATTCCATTGTTTTGTTAGCAGGAAGAAGAAAAAAAAAATACACCACTCTTTTTTTTTTTTTTTTTTTTTTTTGTTAGCACCATCACTTTCTTCTACAACTTCCTTTCAATTAAATTTGTATTCATGCTCTTTATGGGAAGTTCATGATCCAACAATCGTTTTCATTTCTTATGCTTGGCTGTTTAGGAGGGACTGAGGAAAAAAAAAAAAAAAAGAGTAGGCAAACACTTACTAATCTATTTTTATTATTGAAAAATAATGATGATTATAAAAAAATAAAAGGTGTCAAATAGTAAGTATTGTCTAACAAGTATCAAATCTATCTAATCTATTTATCTATCTAATCATAATCATCATTTCCATTCATCGTCATCATCATCATCATCCACTTGTGCTTGTACCCTTCTTGCTCGAATCTAATACATATACATATATAAATAAAAGTAAAATGATAAGAATACAGATGGGTATATAAAAAAAAAAAGAGAGATACTTACAGCATCAGCTAGAGAAGTTGCTTGAGAGTTGGTCACAGGAGGAGAAGGTGAAGAAGATGATCCAGGACGAGATGGAATTTGTGGTTTATTGGGAATAGATGGCTTCATAGGGATTGAAGGTCGTCCCGCACCACTGATACCATTGACAGTATTATTTCTTGCCGCTAATTGTGCTTTCCATGCAGGTACACCGTTACTTTGACCACTGATAGTAGATGATGGTGGTGAAATTTGTTGAGATGGAGGTCTTCGTGCAGGTGCTGGAGGTGGTGCAGGTCGTGATACTGGAGGTGGTGTATATTCTTCCAAATAATTACTAGGTACCCATCCTTCTTTACCTTGGTATTGAGCAAGCCACCAACCTAATACAGAAAAAGAAAAATATTATTATTGTAGCTATATTTCTCCTCTAGGTTTGTAATTTTTTTTTATTTTTTTTGTTTACCATTTTCATCCTTTTCCAAAATTTCAAGTATATCGCCTTTTTGGAAAGTGATTTCGCCTTCTTCAGCAGATTGGAATGGATATATTGCCTTGTATTGTGGTAAAGTAGGTTTAGATGGTGGTGGCGATACGACAGCACTTGGAGGTGGAGGTGGAGCTGGACGTCTCTGTTGTTGAGAAGGACTAGGAACAACACTTGATCGATTGCCAATATTTGATATGGGAGGAGCTACCGGACGAACAGATGATATCGTAGATCCACTTGTAATAGGAGGTGGAGCGGGCCGATTATTACCTGATGAAATCATGGGTGAAGGTCTGTTGGTGGTAGGAAGAGCAGGAGCTGGTCGAGATGATGATGGTTGTTGTTGATAACTAGTACGTTGATTTCCAGTGGGTACAATAGGTTTGGACACTGGAGTAGGTCTTTGTTGATTTCTTCTTGCTCCCATTGATGTTGATTTCGTAGCTAGCATTCCAGCGGATTCTATATTAGATCAGAATATAAGTATAAAATAGAGTCAGTATATATGCTTTTCGTCTTTTCGTATCTATCATTCTTACCACTTGAAGCAGGTTCTCCAGTAGGCACACGAACGACATGACTCTTATAAACATCATCTCGTCTAACAGTTTCATCTTTGATGAATTTCATCACCACTGGTTTTCCTCCCTTTTTGTTGTATTGAATTTGTTGATCGACATTCAATTGAATCTTGCCACCGGATTGTTGTACAATGTGAGCTGCTACTTCAGTTTTGAATATACAAGATAGAACAATATCACCATCAGGAGAACCATTAACATGAAGAATAATCCAATCATCACGGAGTGTCGAGGTACTCATACTTTGAATTGAGTTGAATGAGATTACTTTTTCATCCATCATTTGTAAGGATCCACTAGATTTCGTTGTTACCAATATATGTACATTTTGATTTGTCTATGCAAAGATAAACAGAATCAGTCATTAAATATTTATTCAAAAATAAACATTGAGACTTACAATAATAAGGGTACGAGGACTAGGCACACTTGATCGCATAGCTCTTGGAACAAGCATACTACAGCGCATACTAAAAACAACTTCTTCATTACCTATATTGCATAAAATAATATTAATAATAATAATTAAGAGTCATTTGTTGTCACAAATAAAGAGTTATACTGATTACCTTGCAAGTTGATTGTATTCCGAATCATGCCTCCAATGCCAGATCCATTCTTGACATCCAAATAATCACCAGCAAAACGACGTTGACTGACAAGCGAAAATCTTCGACGTTCTTTTCGATGATCCAAAAGTTGATTTCCATAATCCCGTAATTGTAAATGGCCAATGCTGTGTTTGTTTAATCGCCAAAATCTTTGGATTCGAGTAGCCATATTATGCCAGTACTTATCACGAAGATCTTCCAAAGCAAAAATCTAAAAAGTAAAATTAAAAAAAAAAAAATAAGCATCCAAAAAAAAACAACATATACATATTGATTACCGTTTCAGGACGTCTGATAAATATCTTGGAGGTACCCATTTGCCAATCTGTAGGTGCAATATTATTATGTTTCAAGATTTCTTCGCATCCACTTCGAGAATCACCAGGCCAAATATAATCACCAGCATAACCCGTTGTTGGACATAATAGATAGAATCGCTCCACAAACTTTTCAAAGGTCTAATAATAATAATAAAAAGGTAAAAAAAAAAAAAAAATGAGAAAATGTCGTTTTCTTGCATTTCTTTTCTTTCTTTTTTTTTTTTCTTTTTTTTTTCTTTTACCGTTCTATAAGCAAATCCAGCTCTTCTAACGCGAATGTTTTCACATAATCCCAGATATTGAATTTGATGAAGGACACGTTTCTGATCATATTCTTTTGAACTTTTGCTATCGTTTGGTTTGATCGTTCGTACATAACTGGGATGGCATTGCATGAGTTTTGTCACCAGTGCATTACAAGAGGCTTTGATCTTATCACTTGCAGTAGGAGGTCGTTTTTTCGAATTAGGATCCACACGCTCTGAGAATAGGGTTTGAGAGATAAATGAGTTTTCTGAAGAGGCGGCCAAATCCAATAAATCTTTCAATAAGGAATCTTTGTTCTTGTCAGTAAGACCTTCCACGTTATACATTACATCACCAGCATAGTGTTTAATCAAAAACTTGTTTCCACGAGATTCAAAATGTTGATTAGTTGACAAGAAGCCTAATCGTTGGACAAAGGAACTATCAGCTGCCGAAGGATCAGCATGAGCTGTAGCACAAGCATCGTTGAGAGCAGCAAAAATGCCAGGAGGTCGTTTTTCTTCAATTAGATCGCATACCACTTTATTGTTGAAAAATTTGATAGGTGTCCATTCGATTTGTTCCCGTACATATTCATCTTGTTCCGCCTTGAGAGTCAATTCAATAAAGATTTGTTGGAGTTTCTCATTGACGTAGTTGATACAAAGCTGTTCAAAGCTATTGTCTTCGAAAATTTCAAAACCATAAATATCCAATACACCCATAACGCAGTTGACTTGTCCTTGAGCTTGTAATGAGACATTGATTCGCGCCACAATCCATTCAAACAACCGTTCATACATAGCTTTTGATAATGCATCACGTACTGAAACTGCTTGCACCATATTTAAAGGGACTTCATATATGCTTCCTATTTAAATCAAATATGAATAATGAATAAAACTTTCTTATATATATGTACATACATTCTTATATTAAATATACCTCTTCGTCCACCACGTTGAGTTTCCATTACCCGAACAGTCAGAGCTTTATAAAGGGCTTCAGCATCTACACCCAAGAGATAGGCGATGAAGTTCACCACTATAAATACATATATAAGGAGAGTTGTTAGTTACTAGGTTTATAAAGTATTGATTTGACTTACCATCCATATCCACAATAGTAGCATGACCCTCTTCATTTTCAGAGAAAACAACATTTCCCAACCAAAGAATACTAGCCAATATTTGAAAGATACAATCTTGTTCTGATTTTTGAAGTCCAATGATACCCATAGCATTCTATAAAATAGAAGAATATAAAATCTAAACTTTCATTACGTTTCATTACATCATTGTCTTTGCTTTAACTTACCACTGTTTCTTGATAATCTTTGATGTCATCGATACCATCTACATTCAAACAGTTGCTTTTGCTAGTATATAAGAAACTTTCAGGGCCCTGTAATCCAAATTGTTCTAATACATATATATATATATATATATATATGAGTTTTAATTAAATAATTGATTTTGATAAAATTTACCTTTGTATTCTTGAGGAGCTGCTTTTGTCAATTGATAAAAGATATGAAAGTTTCGTTCATTTTCGATCTGACCGACAACACGATTCTAAATATAATCGAGAAAAAAATAAAAAAAAAAGGAGGTAAAGTTATTTGCTACTTTGTTTAGACATCCCTCTTCTCTTTTATTACCAACCTTTTCTAATAAGTAATTTGTAATAATAGCACCAATCGGTTCACCTTGTGGATTGAATTGAATTTCCAAGTATTTACCCTAAATAAATAAATTAAGTTTAGTCGAAAATGTTTTTTTTTCCTTTCATCTTTTACAATAACAAAACTTACATGACGACTTGAATTATTGTTTCGTAATGTCTTTGCACATCCAAAGCTTTCCAATAGAGGATTTGTTGCCAACACCATGTCTTTTGTCTTTTGAATAGCCGAACTTTTACCACCAGAGACAGCAGCTATATATTGCATAATTCGTTTTGCTGCTTCAGTTTTTCCTGCACCCGATTCCCCACTAATAATAATACATTGATTTTCTTTGTATCCATTCATATGATGATAAGCAGCTTCTGCGATGGCGAATACATGAGGAGGCATCTATATAAATTTAAAGATAAAGTTAGTTCTATTTTTTTTTACTTCCACTGTTTAATTTTTTTTTTTTTGTTCATACTTCCAACAAGTTCTTTCCTTGATAACTTGTCAATATATCTTCAGCATAGATACCAAGGTCACGGAAAGGATTCACACTAATCAATACATGACCAATATAAGTCTTGATTACAAAAAAAGAAAAAAAAAGGGAAGTAAGTTTTCTTTTTAAATGTCATCACATAAATATCTTTTTTTTGTTGTATATATACTTACATAAATTTCAGCATTTTGCCACCTTTTCATCAAGTTATCGTTAATAGCTTCATTTGTAATTTTAGATAATAATGTCATATCTGAGACACCGACTTGTTTTTTCTTGGCACTATCCTTCCAATCCGCACGAGCAGGACGCTTAGCTGTGATGGCTTTCTTCCCAAATTTCTATAGTTTAACATAAAAACGAAAAAGAATATTAGTGAGATATATGTTTTATTGGATAAAGACGTTAATGATTGTATTTGACAAATGATATTATATAATATATAGTTTACCTTCATGATGAGTTTTATGAATGGTAAGTGGAGAGAAAGAAGAAAGAAGGAAAAAAAAAATAGAAGTGAATTTCACTTTTTAGCTCATTAGCTGTTATCAGCGGCGCCTCAAAACTGTTTTGATGCGTACAAGATCAACATATAAAACTTTTTCCTTTTTCTTTTTTTTTTTTTTTTTTTTTTTAAATCAAACATTATTATAAAAAGTGAATTCAAAGTTTAAATTTAACTCTTCACTATTACTTTATTTAAGAGATATAAAGGTTCTTTTTAAGGAAAGCAAATTAACTAGGTAATTTTTATGGATTTACGTTTTGAGTAATTGAATGACTGGATGATTTTAAGTCACAAATGATTGAATGAGTAAGTTATTAAGAGTTTGAATAATTGAATGGTTTTTATGAAATGAAAATGTAAATTCCGTGATAGATATATAGTGTCATCTTTTTCCATGACAATTTCAATTCATGATTTTGTCGTTATTACCATATAGAACAGTTCATACGGCTTCTTCACTTGAATACCATTCGTAGCTGGGTTTCAATGCCTTCGATACAGAGTAGAGCGCGTTTTTTTTTTTTTTTTTTCCTTTTTCCTTTTTCCTTTTTTCTTCTTTTTTTTTTTGTTGTTGTTGTTGTTTCTCTTTTTCTCTCTATTTTCTTCAAATCGTTATATTTTGTCTTTTCTAGTGTTTTATTTTATATATTACTTTCATTTTTTTCATAGCAAACATATACAACCATGGTAAACATCTATATTTTTTTTAATTCCATTTTATATGGATTATATAGATTTTGTTTTTTGTGAAACTAATAAAAGGCTTCATCTCTTTTTCTTTTTTTTCTTTTTTTTTTTTTTTTTTGTCTTCCTTTAGGCTGATCAACCAACTGAAGTTACTTCACAACCCAAGACTGAACGAAAAGAAGTTAAACAACCTACTGTATCTCAATCAGCTCGATCAGGTCTTCAAGTAAGTTAAAAAAAAAAAAGGAAAAAAAAAAAGAAACAAATAGCGTTTAGAATATCGGTAAAAACAAGAATGACTCAATCTACTTCGGATCTAGTTTCCTGTAGGTCGTATTCATCGGTATATGAAGGATAAAAGTCGTAGCAATGCACGTGTTAGTGCTAAAGCAGCAGTATATACAGCAGCTATCTTGGAATATCTCACTGCGGAAGTTTTAGAACTTGCTGGTAATGCTACCAAGGACTTGAAGGTGAAACGAATTACTCCACGACATTTACAGTTGGCTATTCGTGGTGATGAAGAATTGGATGCTCTTATCAAGGCTACTATTGCTGGTGGTGGTGTTTTACCTCATATTCACAGATCTCTTATTGGTACTCCCAAGTCTGGCAAGAAGGCTTAATCACTCTATTCAGATATCTTCCTTTTTACTAGTATATATTCCGTTTGCTTATATTCTCCTCTTCCCACGCTTATCTTTTCAATTTTTTTTATTTTAGTAGTAGCAGTAGTATACACATATATAGTTTTATGCGTCTTTAGTGAAAGTCATTAAAAAATCAACTCAAAAACTGGGTCCGAATCAACAATACAAAAAAAAATAAAAAAAAAAAAATTTTCGTTCTTTTTTTTTTTTTCTCTGCATCGTTTTCTTTTCGATTCTTTTTTCTTTTTCTATTGAGCAACCATGGAGATCCTCAAAAAAGAATTCGAAGAAGCATTACCAAACATTCGTGAAACTCTTTTGGAGGCTGATTTTATTGCTGTTGATGCTGAATTTTCAGGCAAGTTAACATATCGAGTTTCATTCTCTATAGAACACTTTTTAATCGATTTCAAGGAACTAATAGGTACGCATTGTGTTTTTTTTTTTCTTTCTTTCATATATATGTTATTTATTTAGGTCTTGCTACTAACGACGTCAAGTTTCAAAATGGGGATGATATTCAACAACGGTATAGCAAGATTCAAAGTCATGTACAAGCTTTCGAGATCGTTCAGTATGGTGTCTGCGCCTTCAAGAAAACAGATACTTGTTATGTAGCGAAACCATTCAACTTTTATGTATTTGGTAGCGATAATGACAATGTCCAAAGTCACCGTACTTTTCTATCCAGTGCCAGCAGCCTCTCATTCTTACGATCTAACAATTTTGACTTCAATAAACTGATCGATGAAGGTATTCCTTTTTATAACTACTCTGAAGAAAGAAGTCTATTTACAACAACAGGTGGATATAGTATTATTGGACGTCATCCTGTACTTGATGGTAAGTAGTCCTTTGATGATATAGAGAAACTATATCCATATGAAAAGAAAAAAAAAAGATCATAGTTTATTGATATGATTTATTTTTCTTTAATGATTTTTCATAATGTTTATAGATACAATCCTCAACAAACATCAACGACAATTTCTGGAAAACTTGCGAAATAATTTGGCAAATTGGCTTCAAAATGGAACAGGAAAACCTTTACTAGTCCCAACCAACAATGGTACACAAAGAAAACTCGTATATCAAGAAATACAACAAGGGTAAAAAAAAAAAAAAAAAAAAAAAAAAAAGATATATGGATGAATCGTTACAAGTTATTCTCATCATCATCTTTTTTTTTTATTATTATTATTATAAATATAGTCGATATAATGGATTCTTGAAGGCATCACCAAGAGATAGTCGAAATTTGGAAATTACAAAAATTGATGCTGCAGATAGATTTCAGAAATCGTCCAATGTAAGAACAATAGAATGATAATTTACTACCGCTAATCAATGTTTTGTTATTATAGTCACCGCAATTGAATTTTCGCCACGTAATTGAAGCTATACGAGACTCCAACTGTCCAGTGGTAATTCATAATGGAATGTATGATATCTGTCATACTGTTGATCAGTTTTGGCACAACTTACCGGAAAATGTAAATGATTTCAAGCAGCTTGTGGGCAACATGTGGAACAAGTAAGTGAATGATCATTATATAATATTCAGTTGGCTTTTATTGATATGATACTTTCTTTCTTCCTTTTTTTTTTTTTCTACTTTTTTATAGGGTTGTCGATACGAAGTATATGGCGGAATTCCATCCTATTTTAAAGGTAAAAGAAAAAAAAAATTCAAACAAATCGTTTTTGTTTAAATACTAACTTTTAACCTGATATTATTTTGATATTATTTATTCAGAACTGTTTCAATACCTCCGTCTTGGGATCATTATTCAACACAGTAGAAGAAGAATTACGAAAGGGTGGACATATTATTCGTAAGTCAATCAACATAAAAAAAAAAAGATTGGTAACATTTCCTAGGCTTGACATATATTTCTTTTTCAATACTTGAATAGGTATGGGTGATGGGTTTGATCGTTATTCTGTGAATGGAAGTCCTGAATCTTGTCACGAAGCCGGTTATGATGCATATATGACTGGTATAATCTATCTTGGCTTCATTTACTATATCAAGGAAAAAGAAGGTAAATGTTGATTTGAAAATAATCTGAATTCGTAACTTTAATATTCACTCTTTTTTTTTTTTTTTTTTTTTTTTTTTTTTTTTTTTTTTTTTTTTTTTTTTTTTTTAATATTATGATTTCCCTATTTTAGAAGAAGAATTGGAAAAAAGGACAGGTGAAAAGGGGGATATTCCTATAGATGGGAAATATGACAATAGTGATCAAACCACTACCAAGTCAACATCACATGTCACAAGTAGCAATCCTGAAGAGCTAAAAGTGAATAGCGAAGCAGGAACAACTCATGCGAAGGAACCAATCTTTTACGATACCTCAGTGACACCTTTTTACAACAAAATATTCTTGATGCGATGTGACAACCCATATATTGATCTACAAGGTCAAGAGATTACACGTAAGAGAAAGAAGAAGAAAAAAAAACATCGAAAACAACAGAGCATATAACAATCTTATTTGTTTACCATTTGATAGATGGCAATATTCAACGAAATCGATTTTTCTTGAACAATATCCCCACTGGATTAACAAATGCTGGTATAGAACGATTATATCCTGAAATACAACCTATTTATGTTTCATGGATCAATGACAATACAGCATGGATTACTGTCAAGCATCCAAACAAGATAGAATTGGTAAAATTGGGTATGTTAGGAATGGACCGTGTACGTGATTTTACTCGAAGTGGTACTCGTTATGTAGAAGGGGAGGCATTCCGTATTACTTCTCAAGCAGCTGAAATGGAATTATTAACTGGTGATCAATGGGAAGCTCTTCAACAAAATACTTCAACATCAACATATATCCAATCTCAGCAACAAAATGGCAAATCGACAACAACAGAACAATCAATTGTCTCATCTGATTCTTTGGAAAAAGAAGTATCATCCTCTGTGCCAAGTGGTGGTGCAAGTTATGATGGTAAGAAAAGAATAGGAAAAAACATGATAAATAATTAATACATGGTTATTCATTTTTATTTCATTTTTTTGATTTAGAATTTGATATTCCTCTTCCACCAAGTTTCCGTGCTACTAAACGTGAACATCCATCTTCCAATCAAGAAAAGGATACCAAGAGAAGCAAGGCTTAATGATAAAACGGTTTACAATCTCTTTTATCTCTCTATGTCTATAGTGAATTAGTTATTTCATTGATTATTATCTTCATATATATATATATATATATATTTTTACTTTAGCATCATTCATCTGTATAATAAATATGTATTTTTTTTTTTTTTGATCCATTCCATAAAATTATACTTTTTCATTGGACATTATATTGAAGTAGCGTCAATTTTTTTTTTTTTTCATGTTTTGTGGTTTTTCAAAAAATTTTCTTCCTTTTTCTCCCCTTAAATCTCCTTATCTAAATCTGACAAACTGATCATGTCTTCCTTGACCTCACTTTCCGTCAGTAAGTGAAAAATAATAAAGAATAATGTTTTTATAAATAGGTTAATTTTATATTATTGATACACATAGATAAAAACAGTACTCGATTCGCACCCAAAGTAAAAGCCAGACCAAAACGACCGCAAGGCAATAATACTTCTACAACAAATGATACAACTTCTACAGCAACAGATTTATCCTTAAACCAAACTAGTGATTCTACGCATGAAAAAGAGTTTAATCGACGATCATCTTTTAATACTATCAGTTTCAGTGCAACGAACAAAACCACCAATATCGATGGTGATAGAGAAAATAACATAGTTAGCAACACAAACGATACTACTATCAACAAAATACAGTTTGTCTCAACAGATTCTGTGACATCTAGGCGTCGTTCATCAAAATCAAGTCGAAATAATGATAAAGATAGCAACCAACACAATGCAAAGAAAGCAACTGCTATTATTCCAGGTGCCCCCTCATCTTCAGTAACAACTACAGTAACAGCAACAGAAATCACTAAACCTTCAACTGACAATGGAAAAGTACGAAGACAACCTTGTGTGATTCCTGCACCACGAACCCCTGGCGGTCCAGAAACTCCCAAAGCACCTGAGGAAGAAGATGATGAAGATTATTTTGAAGAGCCAACCTTTCTTCCAATGGATACTATGGATGACAGTAACATCAATACCAATAGTGGCAGCAATAACGACAATACTGAAAGCAAGAAACAAGAAACACCGACAAATATACCTAAGAAAGAAACTATGAACAAGATCAAGGCCGCCATGAAAAAGTCGGAAAAGGGAATATCTATTGCAACAAGTAGTCAAAAGCCCTCCAAATCACGGTCATCTGGTAGTTCATTTGAGGCACCTTCTAATCAACCTGATCAACGACGAAATGGGAAGAAAGTTTCTGTAACACCGGATGATGATGATGGCGACAGCAACTATGAACAAGAGGTGACGCCAAGAGCACGGAAACGGAACAAGAACAAGGATGATGATGATGAAAATACTGAGTCGAACAAAAAATCAAGCAGACGAAGAACAAAACCGATACTTTATGCCAAGGATATGAAGACATTAGATGATATTCAGACCGATCCTTTGCAACCTGAAGATTTGGATCGACCCATGTCCTATTTTATCAATGATCTCGCACGTGGGATTGTGACCAAACAATTCCGGGACGATCAGTTACGAAAGGAGGAAGAAATGCTACTACATGAAGAGGAATTGGCGGTGAAGAAGAATGATCCGGAGGTCATGGAGGAATTGCGTAAGAAGAAAGAAGAATTACAACGCCAACAAGACCTGGAGAAAGAGCAGGCTCTCAAGAAATCGAAACAAGATCATCAAGAAAAACAACAAGCATCCACTGGATTACAAGAATCGTAAAGTCAAAAAAAAAAAAAATAGAAAAAATCAAACATCAACTTATTCTTTTTTTTTTATTTTTATTTTTTTATTTTATTTTATTTTTTTTTTTTTTGTGGAAAAAAAAAAGAGCCACTGCACTTCAAGTTCGTTTGGTCAATGGACAAATTGTTTTGGATACTGATTCGATGCAAATTGATCGTCGCAGGGAACGGGAATTAATCTCTCATGAAGATATGGAAGTCGTAGAAGAAAATGCACATACTCGTCAAGTCAATTCTACCACTTATGGTAAAAGACAAAAAAGTGCCAAATGGTCAGCAGGTGAAACAGATCAATTTTATAAAGTAAGTGATATACCTTTTTTTTTTTTTTTTTTTTGTTAATTCTTTTTTTTTTTATATATAATTAGTTGTTATCTCAATTTGGTACGGATTTTGAAATGATTGCCAATATGATGAAGAATCGATCTCGGAATCAGGTGCGTCTCAAATACAAACGGGAAGAACGGGATCATCCTCAAAAGATCACGGATCATATTATTCGAAAACGACACAAAGTGGATTTGGATGCTTATCAAAAGGTCATTGGATTAGAATTTGAAAAAGTACCTGATCATTTCCATTCATTACAATTAGCGTAGTACCCGTCTTTTATTTATTGACTTTATCAATCTATCTATATTCCCCCCTTTATCCCTTGTTATTGATAGTGTCTTTTTTTTTTTTTCTTGAAAATAAAAGAAAATTTATTTATAAAAATGCTATATACAGATCAATTGTAAAAGAAAGAAAAGGGAATATCGATGTGTATAATATATCTGTGTTTATATGAATATGTATGCGTGTATATAACAGCTAAATAGATTGCGAGTCATCGAAGAAGAAGAAAAAAAAAAAAAAAAAGATAAAAACATAGAGATAAGGGATGTGTATAAAAATATGCATAAATAGATATATATTTGAGTATGAGTGTATTTGGGAGGGGAGTCAAAGGATTTATTGAAAAATCACTGTGTCTTGGTTACCATAGCTTGAATAACACCGTACTTTTCCAACGTGAGACAGTTCGTCGTTGCGGTATAATGTGAGGCAGCAGAAGTAGATGATGACAATGATGATGGTATCAATTTTGTGTGGTGAGGTAAAATTTTCCCAAGATGAATGAATCGTATACGGATGGGACCGGAAGAAGAAGATGAAGAGGAGGATAAAAGTTGATGTATTTTGGGTTCCAAAGCTTGTTGTAGTTGTTGCAGGGTCCAGTAGGGTGCTTGTTGAGGTAAATCTACAGAAATGTCTTTGCCAGTCAAAGATAGTCGTATAACAATAGGCCACACAGCAGCTGAAGAAGAGGAATCAATTGTACAAGTGTTATTATCATTAGAATGCATAACTGGTGCTTTTTCCGTATCTGTTGACCTTTTATCACTATTGTTCTCACTATTTGGTCCTTGGTTACAGTTCGTATCACCTTTGTTATTGCTGCCACTGCTACTACTACTGTTATTATTGATGTTCTCGTCGTTGTCTTTATCGAAATCATTCTTGCCCTGTTTCTTTTCATTTTGTCCATTGTTCAAGTCTTCTGTTTCAAAGCGGTCGACCGATTTTCCGACCTCAACGACATAACCAGGTTGTTCATTGTCTATCCGTGGCATCAAATCGAAGACAATTGCAGAATAGAAAGAGGAGATAAAAAAAATATAAAGATGATAAGTCAAACGTATACCATATGGTCTTACTTACATTGAGGAGGAGATACTGATGACGATACCAATTCAGCGGTCATCCCGGAGGAGATACGTTCAGGTTGACTTTCAGGACGGGATACACAGCAACCCATTGGAATGTCAAAAAAAAAAAAAGGAATGATAAGAAGATGATGAGGTTCAACGACAAGAAGGGGAAAAAAAATTGGAGAAAAAGAAGAGTCGGGGTATGAATCATATCATTCATTTTCATGATTTAGAAAAACACATGAGACAACTTAAGAAAAAATATAAAAAATATATTAAAAAAAAAAAAAAAGATCAATATCTTCTGAATCCTTGGGTTTGAAACACAAGCATATTTACACACACATACGTACACACATAATTATCAACTACATCTTACTAGAGAAATATCTGCATAAATACAAATAAATAAATAAATAAATAAAACACTTTATTGAATGAATAAATAAATCGTAATGTAATAGTTGATCAGATGTCAGTATCATCAGACAATACAGGAACTATCACAAAAAGAAGATTAGATACGATCATCAATGAAATGACTAATATGAATGATTTTTTCTTATTACCTTGATCATCATGATGGATCTTTTTGTTTTTCCACCATACTCCCATCAAACTTGAATAGAGAATAAATTGTACCACGATTGCTGTATCAATACTAAGTTGTATGCCACCACAAATATCGAATTGAAGAGGTGCATGGGTATATATAAAGTAAAACAATTTGAAGCTATCGCCTAGAAACTATAATAACCAATTATAGAATAAAAAACCAAGTAAAAATTCATTAGTACATATTCATCTATCATAATATTACTATTTACCCAAGAACCTAAAACCAATAAACTAAAGCCTGCAGTAGATTTGCGTTGGAAATTGGATATACACTGAGGTAAAGGAAGAGTACTTTCGATACCCAAACTAAGCGCGCCCAATAATTCAATAAAAGCAGTAGACTTTTGTAATAATAAATATAAAAAGGCGACAATGGTAGTGAAGATCAAAAGACAGTTGATATAATCCAGATAATATTCCCATGACCAAAATCGACGTATTCCATTCCATCGTAATAACCCACATCGATGACGACCTTGATGATATGGATGATCCAGCATATCTCTTCCTTGGATTTCTGCCTCCAGTTGCTCGTCTAATAGGGAAGACAGTGATGATGATGATGATCCACCCACTTCCAAGTTGCTATACAGTGTTGTTGGACTAGGATCGTGTCGATAGAGTACCACAATATGTAATAGGACCATTTGAGCTACAATCATCGCAATTGACTGTACCAATAATGTTGTATCAAACCTTTTTCCAAGCCTACAAACATATATATATATATATATATACATCATAGCAAAACAAAAAACTTAGTTTTATATTTTGTTGTATATTCATTTCATTATTTTACCAAAAAAAGATTCTAAGTATACTAAAAAAAAAAAAAAAATCAGTCCATATTCAAAAAGAGATAGATTTTTACTTACTTTGCAAAGAGTAAAATAGCACAAGTTTTTGAATTAAAACCAGCACTTGATCTTTTTTGTAGAATAATACGATACTAATCAACACATATAATGCAAAAGAAATAAATGTTAGTCAATGGCCAGTCTATTATTATGTACCAATTACTCATTACCTGGTCAATATAACCTACAACAGGACCAAAGACCATGGCCACTGAAAGTACAGTGGTAGCAAAGTCAGGCATATTGAATAGGAAAGTAAAAGAAAAAGTAAAAAAAGGGGAAAAGTTAAAAAAAAAAAAAAAAAAAAGGAAAAAGGCTTTACACCTGACTATTTCGAACACCGTCAAATCCCCCTTCTCAAACAAAATTGCATTCATTTGGTAATGGCATATTTTCTTTTTAAGTAATTATTCGACCAAGGATGAATTCACACACATACACAATCTCTCTTCATAGCCACTCTTATCTTATCTTGATTTCCAATACTGTGATGAAAGTTTGATTCACTATTGAATAACATGAATTAATAAAAAGTGTTCGTCCATATATATATTTCATTAGTATCCGAGACACATTACTACCAACAAAGGAGAACCTTTCGAGAAGTTTACAATTCTTGACTGTAACATCGAAAAATCCAGCTCAAAAAAAAAAAACATCATTGCATCAAATTTAGATTGAATATAGACAAAGTCATTCTCTTTCACTTGTTAATCATGCTTTATAAAGTAAATTAAAAATGAAATGTCTATATCTAATAATGATCGTCATCTAATAAAACTACCACCAATAGGTTTTTTTCAAAAAAAAAAAAAAAAAAGAGTAATTTAATACCATCTAATTCTGTTTTATCGGTTACCTTGCCAATTGATACGCAATAAACAAAAAAAGGAAATCTTTTTTTTTTTTTTTTTTTTTTTGAAATATCGCCTGATGACCCCTCGACGATTCATTTTGACAGCTAAAGTTTGACTAAGGAATTGGGAATTTTTGGCTGTAAACTTCCCAAAATTTCCAAAAAAAAAAAAAAAAAAAACTCAGCCACTAAGCATTTATTTTGTTTGAACAGAGCCTGATAAAAAGGTCCTGACTGATTGTGTCTTTTTTTTTTCTTTTTTTCTTCAGTCTTTCTCAAGGGGGAAGCTTACTTCAAATGAGGTCACTACTGATGAGTAACTGCCAAAACCCCAACATAATATATATGATCAGTTAATCTTGATGAATTTACTGATCAATTTTTGGAATCCTCTTTTAAGAGGATATATCTTATACATTAGAAAGAAAATGAAAATGATAAAAAAAAAAAAATAGATAGTTTTATTGAATATATATACTAGTTGCAGAAAGTATATTGGACATGCTTAAATGTTTTATAATGAATGACGGGGAAAAAATAGAGTGGGATATTTAGTTAAAACTATGATTATAAAAGAAGGGATATCACAAAGGGATCTAAGTATAATGTGGTAAAATAGTGAATATGATAATAAAAAGAAGAAAAAGAGAAAAGGACGGTAAATCGAGAAAAATGAAGAATATATATATAGGCACCCTATGATTGACTTGACCTTTTTTTTCTAAAGAGAGGCATGGTTCCATCAGATTTACGACGAAGTTGGGCTTGATTTCCTACTTGTTGTTGACCAGTATCAGAAGTAGAGCCAAAATTGGAGACACGACGACGAAGAGCAGGCATGGAGATACGATGGATCAAAGTCTTACGTGATGGATCATCATTGGAGGAGATAAGGTCATGATTATTTGTGAGTGAAACTGGAGAATAATGTAAAGGTTTTGGCGGATATTGAGAAATGACAGGTGGTTGAAGTGGAGGAAAAGAATGTTGTGATGATTTTCTAGTGATAGGCAAGGTAATAGTGGTATTGATAGCAATAGTGGCTGGAAGTGCTGGTGTATCTGATATCATGTCATTATTTTCTTCTTCTTGATGATGCTGTTCTTTGTTGCGTAAATTATCATGAGATCGTGAGATATTCTTCCAAGTATGATCTAGTGTTGCTCTAAAAAATGCTGAAGAACGACGCAAAAGATCACCTGCAGATGATCGACGATTGGTTTTTCTTGAAGGAGTAGTTATAGTTGAGTTGGTTGAACTGACAGGTCGTATACTAGGTTGAAGTATTGAAGGGGATAGGTTGGTAAAACTAGGTGAAGCTGATTCTATTGGTGATGATGATGAGGGTAAAGAATCGTGATCCTAAAAAAAAAAAAGAAAGAAAATTGAGAATAATAAAATATATGATCAAGAAGTTAGAAAGATGATAAATAATAATAATAAAATCTTACCTGAAAGTCACCTAGATCTTTGTGCAAGTTGATCCGTTTTTTATCAAACTGTCGAATGAGGTCATCAGCAAAAGTGTCCTTCAAGGTTATCCCGCGTGGCATAGGTAACCATTCTTTGTTGACAGATGCAGGTGGTGAGGAGGGATAGGTAGTTGTGACCATGTATATACTCAGTAGGATGTTAGAAAAAAAAAAAAAGGGAAATTAAGGAAGAAAGAAAAAAAAGAGAGAAAAAAAAAGACTCTGACTTTTTTGTACCCACTTTTTCTTTCATATCAGAGATTGAAAACATCAAATTTGTGCAACAAGCGAGGGACAACGTGGTAACCATCAGCATTCAATTAATGTTTCAATCGTCTTTTTTCATTTTTATTATTAAATTTCCAAGAATCGTAAAGAAACAGGATAAAAAAAAAGGGGGGAAGTCAGGGAGAGAGAGAGAGAAAGAAAAAAAAAAAAAAAAGAAAGCAGAAAAATGAATACACTATAATAAAAAGAATAATAAAGTAAAGGGATGGGGTAAAACAAGAAGAGTGATGATGGTAATGAAAATGATTATATATTTACATATATAAGGGAAAAAGAGATGATGATGATGATGAAAAAAAAGGGAGAATTGTCAAATATCAAGATATACAGATAAAAATGTATAATAAACGTATGTAAGATGATGTATATAAATGAATAAAATAATAATAATAATAATAATAATAATAAACTATACTAAAAATCAATGAGATCCAGATGTTCCCAATCCAAGTAGTAGCAAATCATCTCGAATATTTTGTGATGTTAATCCTGCTGCTTGTGGTGCTCTTGGAAATCCAATTGCGTCCTTGATATCCTGTAATTCCAATGTTTCTTCCCGTCGAATTTGTTTTTGTAATCGTAATTTGTGTACATCAGGTATCAGTTTACCAGGCTCTTCATTCAATAAATATATATATAAAAAAAGTTAGATCATATCTTCATTATCTATCATTTTACTCACTTTGTAATGGATCGTTGAGTTTGCTTTGTTCATCTTCTAAACGCCAGTGTTTTCCATTCACTGTTGTCAATAAATCCCTTCGAATGGCAGTTTTGCTTGACTATATAACAAAAAAAAAAAAAGTTAATATATATATATATATATATCTAATATTGTTTTGACTTACAATAAAATGTACATTGGCTTGATATTCAAATCCTTCGAATTGTTGTTTAAAATTGGCATGTTGATATTTTCTCCATGCTTCCGCTGTGCTGATTCGCCGTTCCTTTTTCTCTTCGATTTCCGTCATGAGAGTCACCAATTCAGGATGAGTACCATTAGCAATCATAATCGCTTCTTCATTAAGTTCCTCCATTTTCTCTTGATACATTCTATAACCCAAAAAAAAAAAAATCAATATATATTAATATTTCTTTTTTATCATCCTTACTTATCACGTAATCTGGCAAATTCCACTTCAATATGTGTCAGAGCTTCCAAAGCTTCTCTATGTGTTTGGTAATTGTCACGATCTTCTTCGCCTACTTGACAAAGAAAAAAAAAATCAATTAATCATCGATAATAATAAAAAAAAAAAAGTGCATGTAAACATATATCCTTTTTTTTTTTTTTTTTTTTTACCTGTCGTTAGTTTTTCCGACTCTTCCACTAGATTGGAGTTGATAGTTCTACTTGTATCGTTGGAATCATGAGTTGAAGTAATTGTAGTTGATGTTGGAGTATTTTCTTTCTCATCATTTTCGTCCGTATCCTGCGGTAACTTGTCATGTTCATCCACTATCTGTTGATCTTGTTGCTGCTGTAATTGAGGAGATGCCTTTTCTTGATGTGATGATGTTTTCGCTTTATTATTTTTGTTGTTTTTGATTGGCTTCAATGGTGTTGTACTATTGTTGCTGGTATCTGCCATACTGTCTTCTCGTTCTTCATCATCTTCCATATGATCATCATCATCATCATCTTCACCCTCTTCTTCTGCAATATCATCACCATCCATTGGATCTCTGGTTGATCGACTGTAGATATCCCGTCCTGCCATTGATAAACGCCTTGACTTGATTCCTTGTAAAATATGTTTGTTGTCATTTTCACCGTTACTACTATCATTCTTATCATTGTCATTATTATTATTTTCCACAACCATGCTGTCTATTTCCTCCGTTGATGCGGTGTTACTATCAGATAGATGATCTCCATCCGACTCGTCTTGTTCTTCTTCTTCTTCATCATCGTCGTCATCTTCTTCATCTTCTTCTCCTTGATTGCCATTTGAGTCACCAAATTTACCAGTTCGGTGCTTTTTTGTATTGTTGCCAGATTGAGATTTGGAAGAGTCATCGTCCACTGAATTTTTCCGTTTCCTTGGTAGATCCTCTACAAGTGATGATGATAATGATGTGATGTTTGTTGTTGATCTTGTTGGCTGTGACTGTGCTGGAGAATGTGATGCTGTTTGTACTGGAGCTGATGTTGTAGTTGACGGTGATGCTACTGCTGCTGCTGTTGATAATAATAATATAGGATCCTGGTCATCATCACCAAGTTCTGGCGAAACTGATCTTGACAGTGGAAAATCATCGGGTACAGACGATAAAGGAGAAGCAGAATCTTGATCCATAGTGATATCGTCATGATCACTGGTAGACAGAGGTAAGGATCCTTTGAATAGATCATCGTCATTTTGTTCATCCATAGAGTTATTATTGTTGCTATTCGTTTTTTTGTTGTTTTTGCTACTTTTGTTGTTTTTGTCATGGTTATCGATACTATCACCAAGGTCAACATTATTTGCATCTTGTTCTTCTTCTTCTTCTTCTTCTTCCAAGATCTTGTCAGTAGGAGTGAGCGCGTCTTGACCATTGTACGTAGTTCCAAATAGACCATCTACATCATCGTCGTCATCGTCTAGGAGGTGATCAGTAGAGGACAGAGGGTCGTCGTCACCACCAATACCTATTTGATCATCGTCTTCGTCGTCGTCTCCACTGAGTACCGATGGAGAAGAACCTAAAGAGAGTTTTGAGCTATGTCGAGTAGGAGTATCATTGCCAGCAGGTACTTCCATAGTATGTTCTAAAGCAGCGTCCGTATTTTCCTTTTCTATGTCCATGAGACAATGGTATAAAGAATGCTTGAGTATATATATATATATGTTTTGAAGGCTTCTTTCAAGTAAACAACAGAGGATAATAATAATAATAATAATAAAAACTACTTTATAATGGAAATATTAAAGAGTCCAAGTAAAGAAAAAAAAGAGAGAGAGAGAAAAAAAAAACAGTTCAAAGAGTTTTGTGTATATATATAATTAGAATGACTATAAGGAAAGGTAAGGACACAAAAGATGTATGAAATTGTTTTAGAGAAAAGGAAAAAAAAAAAAAAAAAGAAAAAAAGAGAGAGAGTGAAAGGAGGAATGGGAAGAAGAAGAAAAAAAAATCCACCTGGGTTCAAAAAAAAAAAGAAAAAAGTACAAGGATTTCCGAATCGCAAAAAACTGATATTGAAAATATTTAGCCAATAGGAATTCATTTAACGTTGGTAGCGAAAAATAGGTAACTCTGAATCTTGGAGTTCACTTTTTTTTTTCTCTCCCCTCTCCTTCTTAACGAAACTTTATAACGGTTTAGATCATGGTGAGTATTCCATATTGAACAAAAAAAAGAGGGAATACCAACAACAACGAAATCAATAGATAAACGAATGAACGAATGGATGGATGGATGGATGGATGGATGGATAAAATATAACGATTTTAGGAAAAAAATATGAATTATATCAAAAAAAAAATAGTCAGAATTGGATTAAGTTATATTGATCTTTTTTTTTTTTTGAATCAAATATATAGGACTCACAAAAGACTCCCGTTAAGCTCGCTCGTGTTATCAAAGTGCTCGGCCGTACTGGTTCTCGTGGTGGTGTGACTCAAGTTCGTGTTGAATTTATGGATGACACCAACCGTAGCATTATCCGTAACGTCAAGGGTCCTGTCCGTGAAAACGATATCCTCTGTCTCTTGGAATCCGAACGTGAAGCTCGTCGTCTCCGTTAAGAACAACAACAACAACAACAACGACAAACTGAAGAACATAATGGATCATCAAATACAGTTTTTATATAGTCTTAGTAGTTGTAAGCATTCGTCTATATATATTCAATAAAAGTCATATAAACATATAAATAGATACAATTTTATTTTTTTGATATATATAATTGAAAAAAAGGAAATAATAGTGGATAAATGTATTTACTTTGGCTGGATGAAAAGAAATATATTACTTTGATGTGCAGATCTAGGTATTTTCGAACCATTTTTTATACTGTTGTTTTTCTCTAATCAGATTGAAGTTATCAAATAATGATGATTATTCTATTAAATCAAATCAATCATCCAATCATTATATGTATCATAAAATAGTATATAGAATTCATATCTCATAAAATAAAATAAATAAATAATATTTTTATTAAGAGAATAATAATGATCACGGTTAGATTAAGGGGCGATATACATGGATTCTGATGTCGGGGCAAGAAATCAAACACTTTCAACGCAAAAATAAAAAAAATAAAAAATAAAAAAAAAACACAACAAAAAGGACTTCCGCTTTTCTTTTTCCATTTTCCTTTTTATATATATATATCTCCACATTATATAATATGGTAAAGTAAAATAATGTTTTTTTTTTTTTGTATTACTATTTTAATATTACAATCATACTAATCTATTTTGGACGTGAATAAAGCTTTTTTATTCTTTTTTCAAAACCTTAGTGGATCAACAAGTGACAGTGGAATTGAAGAATGATCTTGCTATCACAGGTATTCTAAAATCAGTGGATCAATTTCTCAATATCAAATTAGACGATATCACTGTAGTTGATGCTGAACGTTATCCTCACATGGTAAGGACCAGATAGAAAGAAGAAGAAAAAAATGGATAATAACGAATCTCATCTAATATATTTCCTTATAGATTTCGGTCAAAAATTGTTTTATTCGTGGTTCTGTTGTACGATATGTTCAATTACCTTCACAAGCTGTAGATACTGCTTTACTTCAAGATGCTGCTAGACGTGAAGCTGCTCAACCTACAACACCTCAACAAGCCAATGTACGCGTGAAATAAAACTTTTATATTTTTAATACTTCCTTTAGCAATATGAACGAACCTTTGTATTTTGATAGTTATATATTACATTCATTTCAATTTTTTTTTTTCAATAAAGAAAATGTTTAACATACCATTTGTCTTTTTTTTTTTTTTTTTTTTTTTTTTGTTAAAAAAGAAAATTACTTGGTCTTCTTCATGAACAACGAAATGCAACAAATGTCATACGTAATTTTAAACTCAACACGTGGTTACCTTTTCCCATCATCAAAAAAAAAACGACAAGAGAGATTAATATCATTCAACTTGCCTTTTTTTTTTTTTTCTCGTTTAATGATTTGATATGAATTTTTTATTCGTACTGAATAAGGAACATTTTTTTTTTATTATTTTTAAGACTCCTGTGATTATGCATGAAATATAATAAAAAAAGGGACTAAAAATCATCAATAATAGAACTCCTCTTTCACTTATTTTTCTTTTCTAGTATACTCCTTCCTTCTTTGTGCCTTTTCTTGGAAATGAATCTAGTTGTGGGGTTGAAAGTAAATGTTTTGTGTCACATGTTTATACACATTAATCATTATTTGTATCAGCAATTCTAATTTTTTTTTCTTTTTTTTTTTTTTTTTTTTTTACTCCTCTTTCTTTTTAGTAATACTTTTTTTTTCCCACTTTTTTTTTTTTACTTTTCTTTAATGAATATTTTCGGACTAATACGAAAAACACGCAAGGATAAGAAAACAAACTCTTTAGACTTGAGAAAGACCCAATCAAGTCCTGTCATCATTACAACAAACACGCCATCTAACTTGAAGCCTATTTTGACCAATGTATCAACCACCACTCCTATGATCAAGGAAGTTGACGATGAAGATAGTCACCTCTCTGTCTCTCATTCAAACAATACTAAGGGTGATAAGGAAAATAAGGAACAATTGAAAATTGACAAGGAACAATCAGAGGCACTTGCAGAAAAATTAAGGGTCATTCGTGCTGATGATATGGAACTCTTATTATCGATGGAAACACAAGCAAGAATGGATCATTTGGACGAACAAAGAGAACGACAAAAAGCATTGGAAAATAGTGATAATCAGCATCATCATCCTAAACGATTGAAATTTGCTCTTCCTGAAACACCATTACGTGATCCACCATCATCATCATCATCGCCATCATTGCACCCAGAGTCATCTCCTGATAATAATACAACCATCATCCATCCTGCTACTTCGATATGTATCAACAAGACAAACACGCATAATGATGAGGATGGTTATACCCCTTTAGCCAAACGATGGTCTTTACCTGAAGATGCAATTCGTCAAGATATGAAGAAGAAATCAAAGCTCTCTACATCCCTGGCACCTTCCAAATGGACACGGTATCTTCTCCCTTCCGCAAACAGGTCTGATGCATCTTCAGTTTATCCTTCCACCATATCAACAACCAAATCAAATCATGTCCCTCCATCTACTGTAACTTCAATTGATGCCTCTCGTCGTGCCCCTTTACGTTATGGTTGTAAAGTCAAATTGATTAGAAGTCCTCTCAAAACCACTGCTTATGTTCGCTATATTGGTCCTGTTCATTTTGCTGATGGTGAATGGATTGGGGTTGAATTGGAAAGTGCTGGTAAAAAAAAAAAATCACTTAAAAAAAAAAAGTTCATGACACGAATCTAATTTTTTTTTTTTTTTGACATGCAAATGATTTTCCATTCATTGATATGGGTATAGTGGGAAAAACGGATGGATCTGTGGATGGTCAACGTTATTTTTATACAGGGCCTTACCGGGGATCCTTTTTGACAAAAGATGAATTGATGATAGTTTAGCCAGTTCCCTGTTGTTGTTGTTTTTTTTTTTTTTTATACATACTCCATACACACATATATTTTCACACACAGACACATACAGTTATATTTGAAAGGTTTTGTATATATATTTTGATTACACAATTTATTTTTTTTTTACACTAGTCTAGTTTTTCTTACCTCACGCAGAGTTCCTTTTTTTTCACACGATCATATTGTGATCCAAATTTTTTGTTACCTTATTCTACATGTCCTTCATATAGCCTTCTTCTTTATATCATCTTCCCTATATCTATATATATATCTCAAACAAATAATAATAAAAAAAAGGAAAAGTAAAAAAATATTTAAAACATTATCAAACAGATCCAAAAACAAGTTAACTATTATAGAGATGATGGTTTCAAACGGATTCTTTTATTGACGATAAAACAACACAATATATACAAATTATATCAATATGTAGCTATCTGCTAAATTTCTAATACCGCTTTTTGTCTATCTGCATAAACAAGTCGTCATGTTCATTATCGATAAGCACGCGTTGAGGAATGGTGTAGATATGTTAGTTGATTGGAATAGGTGTAATGCGTCGTTTCTTGCTTTGTGGTTCGTTATTCCCTGATATGGATGCTTGTGATTGTAATGGTTGAGTAGTTGAGGGTCTAGAAGCAGAAACAAGTATAGGCGTGATCCTTTTCTTCGTAGGTGTGGGTTTTCCATTTGATGTTGTCGACGTGCCTGCCGTATTTTTGACTAGATTATCATCCTTTGTTATTGCTGATACACTCTTCGTTGTTGTAGTCCATTGATCTAGGGTGGTCATTCCTGTTGATGCTACCGTTGTTGATGTCGGCAATTTATCTGATATAGCCAATGTATTGCAAGTCGTCGTAGGTGTATATATATTGTTGTTGTTGTTGTTGTCGTTACTGGCTTCCGTCATTTCTTCGTCTTGTACATGATTATTAAAAACATTCTTTGTTGCTATGGGGACACCAAGTTCATTTTTTGAAAAGACAGCTGCAGAACAATAACCATCTGCCGAAGAAAACGTTAGAATAGTTCCGTCACTAGACCTATATCCAAAACAAAATCAGTAAATCATTATCAAAAAGTAAATTATAATCATTTTACCAAGATAAATCCGTAATTGGGGCATAATGCATTCCAGAAATGGCACAAATAGGTTTGTCTTGTTGGGTATCATATATGTATACTGAATCTTGAGTTGCTACCGCATACACAATTCGATAAGGCAAGTTAAATAAAGACGAATGTTTACTGGGACGGCGTTCATATGCTTGTTGACACCATCGAATGGCAATAGAAGGTTTGCTATGATTTCCCGTACACGCTATTGGATATCTACATTAAACAGAAAAGTAAAAAAAAAAAAAATAAAGATGTGAGTGATCACTATTGTTTTGATGAAATAATCTATTTAATTACTTGAGAACTGTGTTCCGTGGAAATATATAAGAGCAATGTTGCATATCATCATCAGCGTTGATCATTGTGGAAAGAGTATCACTAGAGCTGTTTTTATATAATCCTGCAGGTGCAATCAAAAGTCCACCATCAGGACTGAAGGATAGTCGTCGGAAAAAGGAGACCAAGTTTTCATCATGAAACAACCGATAAGATCCATGCGACTGTTCTTCTGATAATGATGATGATGATGAAGACGGCATTGGTGTGGATGTCGCCACGTTTGTCATTGTCGTTACCGTTGCTACTGTTGTTGCTGTAGAAGTGGTAGTATTCGTCGCTCTATCCTTATCAGCCTTCATACGATCGAAATGATTATGTCGTTTAGCACAATTTCCAAATAGTAATCGACCATTGGGTCCTTTTCGACATTTGTATATCGCCAATGATCTACAAAATTACAAGTCAGTCGCCTTTTTTTTTTTTTTTCCTTTTCTCTACATTGATTTACCTATCACTGCTCTGAGTTGCTACAAACTGACCTAATGGATCCCAAGCTACGCCTTGAACGTAATGTGTATGATCAGTAAAAACATGTATAGCGGCACCTAAAACAAGTATATATTAAGCATAGATAGGTAACATATCACCCTCTCTCACTCTCTCTCTCTATCCTTTCCAACCAGAGCTGAAAACCGTAATTGTTTCATGTCCCTTGAAAATACTACTTACGATCAGTAATACTCCATACACGAGCCGTATTGTCAATAGAAGCTGTAATAAAGTAGTTTCCACAAGGTGACCAAGCCAAATCATATATTTCCTTATTGTGTCCACTATTGAAAAGTGCCAAAAAAAAAAAAAGTTTTCCATCAGTTATCTATTGGTTGCACATATCTTTTTCCAAAATCTTACTATAACATTTGCGCTGGTGTCCAAGTTTCTTTTTCATATTCACTGTATTCACTACCAAAAGTAGTTTCTTTTGTCGTTGATAGCTTCCAAAGGATGATACAAGCATCTAACAGAAAGAAAGAATATCCGTTGTTACGTTATCAATAAATCTATGTTTAAACTGTACTCTTCCCTTCTTCCTTTTCCTTACCGTCACCAGCCGAAGCAATATAGTCACCATTAGGGGAAAACCGTACAACATTAACAGGGCAGGAATGGCGTTTTAGTTCAGATAAGAAATCAATACTGACTGGAAGTTGATGAGTAGAATCATGGTGAGAACTATCAGGAGATTGGGTGGCTTTCATAGTTGTTTCGGTACTGACTTGTCGTTGTATACTCCATAACTATTAAGTTATTATAAACAAAGATGTCAATAAAATAGAAGTATATATATATATATATATATATTGATATTGATATTCCTATCTTTGACTTACTCTAACAGAGGCATCAGCACCAGCAGTTGCAAATCGTAATCCGTCAGGCGAAAAGTCTACAGAATAAACAGCTTGACCATCATGCCAATTGATTTCAAGAGTCTGGAAAACCACAACGTCATAAAGCATACATTAGTTCCACAGTCATATACAATACATATAAAACAGTAAACGGAGGAATATCTACTTGCCTTGGTAATCATTGATCAAAAGTTTGAAAGAAAAAAAAAAGAAAAAAAAAAAAAGAAAAGGGCAAAATTGATAGTTCTTTGGCTCCCAGAATTTTTGATACGCGTCGCGCTACAAAATATTATAGTTTGATTGGCTGTTCACTTTTGCAGCCTAATAAAAAAAAAAAAAAAAAAAAAAGGTTACTACAATAAAAAGGGAAGAAAACACAATTTTTATTCATAACAAAAATGTTAATATGAGAGGGAGAGGAGACAAAAATAAAAGATATGGAATAAAGTAATAAGAAATCTATAATTGATCCAAAGCAATTCCTGCATCCATGAAGTATTTGGGCAAATATTGATTGACATCTTCGGTGACAGCTAAAAGTTGTTTAACCTAGTTAAAATAAAATTCATCAGTATTATATTTTCATCTTAGTTCATTACAATTAATTCGCTTACATATTGTCGTTTTTCCGCTGGAAGAGAGACCAATTGTTGTACCAAGTAAATGCGACAAGGAGGTAAAGTAGCAGTAGGATCAATTCGAATAGGTGCAGCCGTATTCAATTTAGAGAATGTGTTTTGGTAGCCAGTTTCATCATCAAGATCAACTTGATATAAATCATCAATAGTGTCGTCAGCTGCTGCTGGCGGTAATTCCAATTGTCGAAGTAATGTGGTGAAAACCTTTGGCCAGAGTTGTGTTGCATATGGTTCTTGCAACATCAGATCACTTTTTGTTAATAATCGTACCACACCAATACCACAAATCTTGTAATCAATCAAATCACGCATAGTATTGAAGTCAGGTAAAACAAATACACTGAGAATTTGACCAAACAATCTGGAATAGAAGAGAATGGAAAGAAGAAAAAAAGAAATTCAGTCAACCATCATTTCTCCCTATTTTTTTTTTTTTTTTTGATTTACCCAGGTTGCATAGAATCAAATACTTGGATTAATACATCAGGAGATCCCAAGCGATCCAAAGAGAAGAATAGACATACCCATAATGTAAAGCTACGAGTAAATTTATCAAATACAATGTTACCATTCTTTTTCTTGCTTTGTAATCGTTTCAATATGGAGTTCACCAAGGCGGGTAGGTAATTCTTCAGTGTTTCACTAAATTAAAAAAAAAAAAAAAAAAAAAAAAAAAAGAACAAAAATGAATAACCAGGATCAAAATAGGGTTCACATTTTACATACATTGGTACAGTTTTAATCACAGCATTCAACAAGGTCATTCCGAAGTGATCGTTCTGTCGAGATCCCACCAGTTTTTGTTGGAAAATGCCAAGAATAGGTTCAAGACGATTGTTGCTCAAGATAATATTGCTACCCTTGGATAGATAAGCCTCCAATAGACGAACAAGGGCAGGAATATTACCTTGTTCCCACAAGCCAGGATTCAGCATAAGATTCAGGAGACCAGCATACATTTCAGGTAAATCAGTACCGGAGTGATGTTCAAGGAGTTGAGCTAAAAGCTGGAAGGCATATGGAATGAATTCTATTCATGATACAGTAATATGAAATTTTGTTATAAATTAGTAGGCATATAAAACAATGTATGAAATTCAATTCATTCTTTTTCATTACCTTGAACACCTTGAGATATAATACTTTCAAAGGGACCAAACAAGAGGTTTTCGAATTCAGTTGTAGCTTGATTGGAAACAGGACAGATATATCTAAAGAAAAAATAATAATAATAATAATAATAATAATAATAATAATAATAATAATAATAATAATAATAATAATAATAATAATAATAATAATAATAATAATAATAATAATAATAATAATAATAATAATAATAATAAAGGAATCAATCATCCATTGTAGATGTAAATTAGTTTTACTTACTTGATCAAGGCACCAATACTCTCGAAAACAAAATGATTGAATTTGGGATTGCTTGGATTCTTGCTAACCACTGCTAGAATATTGGTTAATTTGCCCATAATTACATTCACATAGGGTACCATATCTTTGCGGCTTGTGGTGATGACACGGAATACAGCTAAAAAAAAAAAAAAAAAAATGAACAGAACAAGTAAAGTGAGAAAAAAAAAAGAATTATATTACTGTTACATTATTCAACACTTACTTTTCATGAGATAATCATTTTCAGAAAGTTTTTCAGGAGATTGACCACTTTCAATTAAACGGAAAAGTTCAGAGAGTAGGACTTCAGTATAAGGCTTGATATCTTCCGGAGTGAATCTATTCCAACAATGAATAACGATGTTAAATTTGGAAGTAACTTATTAGTGAGAAAATAAATACTTACAAGAATTCTTTTCCATGTCGAATTACCAAGATCCTTTCAATCGCGATGGCAGCATAAGTGTGTACCACATAATCGTTTGACTGAAGATGCTTGACTAATAATGGGAAGACAGTCATGAGTTGTTCCTTGGTCAACTAGATAAGAAAAAGTACATGAATAAAATCATTATCATCTAGGTTACATTTTCCAGTGGATTGCCTCTTTCTTTGATATTACCTGATTTCGGAATGTATATAAATACTTGATGGCATCCATTTTGAGAATAGGTACTCCAGCATTAACATCGCTCTGCAAATCAGATAGGATATTCTTAGAAAAGAAATCCACCACGTCCACTAATGGACTTATCTTTGTAACACCAAACTAAATAAAGCACAAAATCGAACAAAAAAAAAATACAGTAAGAGCTTCATTATTCATGAATCCGAATATATATCACTGTCATCATCTTTTACCTGACTTGTCGTACTACGAGCAGAGATGGCAACTAATAAAAAGATAGCCGTATTTTTATCTTTCCAATTTTGTTGAGGGTTTGATCTGTAGTTCTATATGATAAAAAAAAAAGATAACAAATATAAATACATGTATATATAACTATATGCATATCTTTTTATAAATCACTTACTTCCAAATAAAGATTGATATAGTGGGAAATCAAAGCAGTAACTTGAGCTTCAAATCGTTCTAGTACTCCTCGAATAAAGTCAGCAGCAGCACGTCGGCGAGTATCGTTGTCTATATAAATATATCATTAGAAAATATAATGAATTTGTATAAATATCTTTGTTGCCTTTTCACTTTTTATTTTATTTTATTCTTTTACCTGATCCTTCCAAATCCCGTCTAATATATTCAATGGGGTTGTCTTCATATAATTCTTCGTCGCTGGCTATTGAATAAATTGGTAAATAAATATAGTCTTTTTCTTTTTGATACCTTTTTTTTTATTATTATTATTTTGTTCTTACTTCGCATAGCAATGTTTGGAAGGGCAAGTTTCACAATAACATCTTCAGATGAGAACACAGACGCTTGAGAATCCACCTTGACCACAGAAGTAAGTACACTTAACGCCTTGCATACCATCTAAAATAAAAGAAGGAAAAATAATGTCAGATCATGAGTTTACAATAACAATGACGATGGATCAAAATTAGAACGAAATACTTACAGTATCATGTTTTGGTTCTTGACTAGCAGTTATCACCAGTTCAAAGATAATAGGAAGGAATTCAGAAAGTTGAGGGAAATCTTCAACATATTTTTGTGTATACAGCTCAATAATATCACAAATACCAGTCTTGATTTTTTCCAAAGGTCCAGGTTCATCTTCATCCTATTTATCCCAATAAATAAAAAAGAAGTTTTCATTAATAATCCACATATGATAATAATCATTTCATTTTTTATTACATCGGTTGCAAGAATAGGATTGTTGTAACGCAAATATTTTTGAAAGAGTTGAGTAAACGTAGGCAAATTATCCTCGAAGAATTCAGGTAAATCTTGGCAATTGAGGTCGTAATAGATCTTGATCAATAATATCATGGATTGAGATAAAATGCTCATTGCCTCAGGATTGTTACCATTTTCAGTCATTAGTTTGTCGGTGATCTGCTCCAAAAAAAAAAAAAAAGGTAAATAAATGAATACAAGACTGACCACATATCATCCATATATTACTTACCTGGAATAGAGTCAAATACTTTGGTGCAAACTCTCCAAGAACATAGAGAATTTCAGCAAACAGTTCATCGGTTCTAAATTGTGATCGCCATCTAATAATATCATAAAAATGTAAAATAAATAGTGAGTTCATAATTTGCATATTATATATCCTATAATTTACTTTTTAAAAATAGAATGGGCAGTCTGAAGAATACCGTTGTTCGTTTTGTAGTCAGTGTCGCTGAGCTTGCTGGTCAATTCCTATATAAAGAATATATGTTGTTAAAAAAAAAAAAGTCATATGAAGTAAAACTTGATTATATTTTGTCACTTACAGGTATCAAAGTAGACCAATTTCCAGGGAAGTCTTCGGCAGCAATAATGCTTAAAGCATCACTGATTTGAAGTTGAACTCTTTCAGGGACACTAATCATAAGTTGAACAATATCATTCTTAATAGCAAGTCGGTCTTCTGCTGTAATGTTATTAATATTTTCGTTATCCTATTTATAAAAACGGCAAATGAGTTTAGCAATAGTTCGTATGAAATTTACCGCGTAAAAAAAAAAAAAAAAAAAAAAAAAAAGATTTACTTACATTCACCCAGTTTCTTTTGATATAGTTTTTGAAATAAACAGCACCAGTGAAACGTAGGGTTTGATCAATGTTGGCATCAGCAATCAATTTTAACAAGACAAGAGGAAATCCAGGTTGTACTTCAGCCAGAGAAAGATTATGTTCAGCTATTATGATAGGAAAGAAGTTTATGACTTTAATTAAAACTGATTATAACAGTAAATATACAAAATTCTTACCAGTTTTCCGAGTATTAGGATCCAAAGTTTCATTTAAACATTGTTGTAGTGTTCCATAAGCTTCAGCAGTATTCATGATACTTTCTCTTTTAAAACAAAAAAAAAAAAAAAAAATCAATGAAAAAAGGAAAGACAAAGAAATAAAAAGAAAAAAAAAAAACTACGCGATTTTTTATTCAAACAAAAAAAGTCATGTAACAAATGAACTCCGCAGAAGTAGCCCGTCTATTTTATTTTCAATCGTTCATATACTTAAAAAAAAAAAAAAAAATCTACATTTATGCTACAGTTTCCTTATTGACAGGGACTTGATTTTCCTTATTGGTATTTCCATCTTGTTCTTCCTTTTGCTTCTTAGCGGCAGCTTTGCGTTCACGTTTGTTGGGTTTGCTAGGAGCCTTGACGACGACTTCTGGTGGGTAAGCAGCTTCAGTAATCTTTTTGTATTCTGGGTCTTCAAAGGTCTTGCGAATAGGATCCAAAAGTCCATTGATAGCTTCAATTACACCAGCCTTCAAATCACCAGGATGTACTTTCTTATCCCTAAAATCATCTTCCAGATCTTGATAATTGTTGTAAACCATATTTCCACCATATTGTTCAGGACGAATAGCTATAAATTCAGGAGTGTTTCCATGAAGAGATTTGAGAGGAAAGTAGACAGCCTTGAGGAAAGATAATAAACCATTTTCAGTAATATTGCCTTCTTCACAGAAAGCTTTCTTAATCTTCTTCTTGACAGCAGCAGGAGAATCTAAGAAATCAATCTTGGAATCAGGATCCGAGGATGACATTTTTGTTCCAGTCAAACCAGGCACCATTGGATTCATCAAATGAGCTCGCTTTTCATAACCCAAGAGAGGAAGGTATTTTTCAGCCATAACAAAGATCTTTCGTTGATCTACACCACCAAATTGTACATCGACACCAAGGTATTGTTCATCTAATGCTTGCATACCAGGATACAATAAACCAGATAAAAGAGGAGAAGCTACTTGTTTCACTACTTCAGCACCAGCCTTCTTGGCATCATGTTCAGTCACTAAAGAGCACAACTTGAAGTTATCCATGGTATATTCTTTAGAGAGTTCAAAATCGGATCCCAACACAAATTTGAGCTTGTCCAGAGGTACACCAATAGAAGTCAATACAGCTTTAATCATACGTTCATAGTAAATAGCTCGGCTCTTAACAAGTTCGATAGGTGCCTTCAAATTGTCAAGGAAAGCATGAATATCAGCTAACAAAATAGTTACCTAAAAAGAAAAAAATGAAAATAATGAAAAAAAATAAAATAAACATAAGTGTTAGTCAAAATGTGTCATACTTGCATAATATCCTATAAGGCTTGTATTTTTAATTCTTACTTCAACACCAGCAGCCAAAAAGTCAGCAATCTTGGTCATAGGTACAAAGTAACCTGGAAGTATAAAGAAGAAGGAAGAAAAAAAAAATAGTAATGATAAGTTATTCATGTTTAGTTTTTTTTTTTTTTTTAAGATAATTATTGTTGTTGTTGTTGCTATGATGCTTGTTAAGTATTATTCAGTTACCTAAATGTGGACTACTGGTACTTGCCGTTCCCCAGTACAATTTAAGATCTCGTTCAGCAAGAATGGCCTTGATTTTTTCTTCTCCAAGAACTTCTTGTAAATTCCGGGTAATAAGTTCGTATTTTTCTTCTGGTGTCATAGTCATTTTGTAGATAATTAGATGAATGTCTAAAAGAGAAAGAGAGAGAAAAAAAAAAAAATGAAAGGGAAAAAAAAAAAAAGCTTTTCTTCAGTCACGGTTCCAGACTATCCAATGAAATTGATAGATTATAGCGGTATTTCAATGAGTCAAAAGAAGCTCACTTTCCCATCTTCAATGAGTCAAACTCACTGTGATCAATGCCTAATCTGGGTTAAAAAAAAAAAAAAAAAGAAGTGATGAATTTTCATGAGTGGAGATGTATCATACTAACAATTGTGACGATAGCAAGTAGAACAATAATGTTAGGAATGTTGTTACTGAACCCGTTCCTTATATTGGGAATTTTTTTCTTTTGTTTATCATATTTGGTAAATAACTCCTTGAATTTAGGAAAAACTTGGATAGGTTTGAAACAACATATCGAATCATCTTTAGTATGATTAAAAGTGATGATGAGCGATTTTATTATAACTGATGTGTTGAAGTGACTATAGTATATGATTACCGACATTAATCATCCTAATCACGCGTATGATATCGGACTTGCCGATGCATGATTGATAGCTTACTGTAAATTGAAAGTCTTTCTTTTAGCAAAAAAAAAAAAAAAAAAAAAAAAAAAAAAAGTCAACTTTAAATGTATTTCTGTAACAGCAGTTAACTAGATGAAATCTTTTGCTTACTTAATTGTAATTCATTTTATCATGATGATGGTATGAAATTATGACGAGTATATTGACTTTATCTATTTTCTTTTGTACCCCTTTCCTTTGAGTCTGACCGCTTCCTTCTTTACCCTTTTTTGCGTCTTAACTCTAATTCCGTACTCCGTCTTTTTTTTTTCATCTTTTGATTTCATTCTCTCCTCTTTTCTTCCTTTTTTTTTTTTCTTTTTTCTGTTCCTTTTCTTCATTTATTTATTCACCTGTAATCAATATACGTGTACATATTTACTTTTATATATAATTGTGTACGTATACTATATATACATATACATTAATATATATATATAGATATATATATATGAATTATAATATACATCAATCATTCCCTTGTCTCTTCTTTCATCACTTGACTTGGATAGACCGAAACCGATGACCAACTTACCAGAAGATAATACCTCTATACCATCTCAAGTCACCAATTATACTAATCTTATTTCTTCAACTTCTCCCTTTTATTCCAACTTTCACCATCCTTTTGATTATCAAGATACACAACAACAAGGATCTACTACTTCTCACAGAATGCAATCAATTGTATCCCCTCTAGGTTATTTACCCAACGTATTATTGTCATATCAATCTGCTTCTTTGGACGATAATAACAATCATGACCTTACAACTTCGAATTACAATAATTATACCACTGTCTCGAATTATACCACTCCGCCCATGATTTCAACTAAAAACTCCTTTTGGCAATCGACTTCTTCTCATCGAACTATCGACAGTGTAACAATACTTAACAATCCAACAGTTAAAATCAATAATATGAATCATGCTGAACGTGGTATTGCTGGTTTTGTCTCCAAATTATATCAGTAAGATAAAAAAAAAAAAAAAGAAAAAGAAAAAAGGTATATAGCAGCAATGATGGTTTTTAATCCTTCCTTCTAATAGATGTTTACAAGCACCAGATAATGGACACAAATATGCAAGATGGTGTCTGCACGATGATAAAGATATGTTTGTGATCGATTGTATTCCAAGTAAGTATATATTCTTTAGTTTCCTTTTTATTTATTGACCGATATTTATCTATGTTACCATTATAGGATTTACTGAAGAAGTGTTACCAAGATTATTCAAACATTGCAAATTCCCATCATTTGTTCGTCAACTCAATGTAAGGATAGTATTACTAATGATCATAGATCCTCTTCTAAACCGAATTTTTATTTATAAACAGATATATGGATTCCAACGGGATACTGATGCAAGAAAATCAAAGGATACCAAAGATAAAGAAACATGCCGATGGTATCATCCTTATTTTCGTCCTGGCCGACGCGACTTATTCCATTTGATTAGACGAAAATCAACTCAACATTCAAGGCGAAAACGTATTCCGATGGTCGAGCAAGATTCGGAAACTATTCTTACCATGGATTCGGGGGAAGATGACTCTGATAGTGACGACAAATGTAACCAAAGACGGCTCTCATCGGTATCAAGCTCCTTGTCAAACTCAATTATACAACAAGATTATTCATTTCCCTCGTCATTACTAGAACAACAACATCAATTACAAGGCGAACTTATCCAAGATGAAAATCTCATTCATCATCCACCATTACCATCTAATGACACGCAGGAGGGTTCTACAACAATATCAACAAGGATGTCACATACTAGGAGTGACGATGAAGTCACCAAATGTATCTCTCAACATGATGACTATATCAAGCAAACTTATCTCGCCTCCAACTTTATTGAAGAAAAAACAACAACAATAAATGATGATCTCACCAAGGAGCAACAATTACAACAACAATTACGGCAACTTCAAAACAGCTATAACAACGATCGTGAATTTTTTACCAAGCAGATACGTCTTGCGTATGCTCATATTGAAGAGCAACGAGTTCATATTGCGCAGCTGGAAGCGATCTCGGCACATCGACAATATCAACACGGCAAACAACAACAACAACAACAACAACAACAACAACAACATCGTCATCATCATCTTCGTCATAACCATCATAACCTTCAACAGCAACATCAGCAAGAGCATGAGCAAGTACGACAGCAACAACGACATGAAGAAGAAAAAGAAGAATATGATCAGCAGCAACAGCAAGAACAACAGCATAATCAGCAGCACCAAGCGAACCACCAATACCATCAGCAACAACAGCAACACTCGACGTCATTTGACGCTACGATTATGACACCATCAATTAACAATATACAAGAAAAACCGATTTACAATGGGCTTGGAAATCTGGTAGATTTGAAGGCCGAACCGAATCATCAACATATGTACACTCAAGGTAAGTTCATCAAGCTATATATACAACAATATTGTCTTCTCCTCTCTCATTTTATTCATTTTTTTTTTTCGTCACATTTGATCGATAGAAATCTTTGGATATCGGTCTCCACCTTGAAAACAGCAAATCATCTTCACCCGGATTATTTTGAATCTTTTCATTCCACATTGCACATTACCTTATAGTCATCTTTTTACATCCTTGTTGTGTCCTAGTTTTTTGTTCTTATCATCTGCATTCATTCACCTCCATTATATCCTATCTCTTCAAGTTTTTATTTAAAGTTATAGTGTTTTTATCTTCTTACCTCAAAATAAACGACATATTATGCATATTTCAGGTTTATTTGGACTGATGGTTTCACATTGATTAGAGGAAAAATGATGATGATGATGATGTTGATGATAATCTACGTCGGGGGGATATTAGTAACGTATGCAATGACGACGATGAAGTTGAATTAACTAAAACCGAAACAATAACCTTTTAAAGAGAAATTCACCGCGTAAAAGGAAAAAAATTGTACCTTTTTCATCATTGACCCTGCCGTTGCGGCATTTCAAATCTCGGTAAACCTTCTTTTGTATAGATTTTAAATGTAATGCTTGATGGATTTCAGAGTTTATTTGATTTGATGTATATCAACTATTTTTTTTTTTTTTTTGTTTGACAGTTTAATATATAGAAACTAAATTTTCATTGAACATGTAAGAATCACTCATCTTCGTCCATCTCTCTCTTTCTCTTTTTTTTTTTTTTTTTTTTTTCTATTCAAAAATCCGGAAATCACGCGAGGAAGCATATTTGTTTGTTTGCAAATCTTCCAAATCCACGTTTAATTCTTATGATGTTCTGCTTTTCTTTTTCTTTCTCTCTCTTTTTCTCTTTCAATTCTTATCTCTTTTTTTCTACCATAAAAAAAACTATTTATATATTATTACTAGTTCATCTCGATTTTTTCGTTTTTTTTTTCTTTTCACAAGTAGTTGGATGCAACTTTTGTAGAATCCATACTCTTTTGTTCCACTAAAAGGTAAAAAGACAATCATCATCAGTATTTTCATCTAACATTTTCTTGTTCGTCTAGTACACTTCGTTCTTTTTTTAACGTCATGATTCTAACAGAAATGGACACGGTAGCCACCCCATTATCCGTTCTTATAGAAAATAAAGATTTATTGGGCGAAAAAGCAGATTCCAATCCTTCATCAGCATTTGGTAAGATAATCATGATGATTAAATAAACCATGATGATTAAAATCATCTATCTCTTTCGCTCATCATAGTTGATTATAACGAATGGATGACAGGCGATTTTAACATTGATGCAGAAACTGTTCTATCACCTTGTAAAACATTATCATCACCTTCTGATCGAGTTCAAGTACTTCAATGGACCCCTCATGCAGGAAACGCCGATACTACTGTTACCGTGACCTTGGAGCAACCACCTTCAGAAAATGCACGAGGTCCTTTAAAGATTGCGTTTGGTCATTTAGCTGTAGAGACATCATCCTACCATGCCCATTCAGCTCCTTCAATAGAGGATGAAAAGGAAGAGACGGAAAATCAGGATAATGATCAGTTGTCAACGGCGTTGTCATCAAACAAGGTAACTACCTCTTCTAGTACTAACAACATCACTTGGATCACCCTTATGGCTCAAGTGCCAGAACTTCAACACACCCAATCCCATTCTGATGGTCAAGTGCCTGTATCCATATTCGTCTACGATTTTCATGATCCAAATCTTGTCATTGATACATGGACAATAGGCGTATTTACTTATCTTGACAGCTCCCATCAATCAGGTACTCTCCATTTTTAGCAATTTTTTTTTCCAATCTCCGGCTAATTCTTCTTTATCTTTTTTTTTTTTTTTTTTTTTTTTTTTTTGCTTTTTTCTTTCTCGTTTGATTTTCCTTCTAGCTCAAAAACGTACTTTGTCACCAATAGACAATGATAATAGTCCTCAAAAACGAACATATAATGCTACTCCAACCGCAGATGGTAACATGCAAAACAGGATATACATTGAAACTAAAAAAAAAAAAATTAAGATATTTCGCCAAATCTTATCGTTGCCTTTTTTTTTTTTTTTTTTGTACCTATTAGGAATATCAATTGATTATCAACTTTTACAATTACTGGCACCCTATGAAAATCAATTAGCGCAAGAACAACCTCTCTCGGCAACAGCATCGCAACATGACCGTGACACTGCTTTATGGATTACTGAACAGTTACAACAACAGCAGCCTTGGAAACACCAGCAAGTGCAGCAACAACAACAGCAACAGCAACAGCAACAACAAGTGCAGCAACAGCAACAGCAACAACAAGTGCAGCAGCAACAACAGCAACAACAACAACAAGTGCAACAACAACAACAGCAACAGCAACAGCAACAACAACAGCAACAACAACAACAAGTGCAACAACAACAGCAAATGCAACAGCTACAACAACAACAACAACTACAACAACTACAGCAACAGCAACAGCAACAGCAGCAACTATATCGCCAACAGCAACTGCAACGACAACAACAACTACAACGACAGCAACAATTGCACAAGCATTACCGTCAGCAACTTCCTGGAAAGCCGAATTCAGGTTTATCTATGCCACCAGAGTTCAACACAAGGTCTCAAAACAGGAGTGGCTTGAACATGAATGATACTTATGGCCCATGCTTTGATACAGGTAATTTTTTTGTCAATAGATAAAACGTGATATATTGTCCTTCCTTACAAATTCTCGAACATCTTCTAGGTATGGCATACAATAGCTATTCCAGTTCATATGTAACACAAGAAAAATACTTCCCATCCATCCCATCATCTTCAGCGATCCCTTTTGGTGGCAATCAATATAACGGTACGAATCAAAGCAATGGAATAACCTATACTGATCATCTGGTTCACAAAACTGGCTTCCAGAATATGTATGATTCAGCCAATAATGATCTCTGCAACAATACAACGGTACCAGCAAGAAGAAATAGCAGCAGCAATCATTACAATAGTAACAACAGTATGCATCATGATAATCAACAAGGTATCCCGACCAGTATGCATCCTTTTGCTGGTATTCTCAACAAAGCCAACTTGAAAATTTGTGGTGATCTGATGGAAATGACGTTTCAGTGGACTACTAGTGAATGGCAAAGCGGTCGACGATTGGTTCGATTTTGGCGACGGCAAAATACAAGCAATGTAGAAAACAATCAGCAGGTGGAATGTGGATTTGAACCTATCGACTATTACGTTCATCAGCAACAGCAGCATCAACAACAAATGCAGCAGAAACAAAGGCTACAAATGGGGAATGAATCATCGTTCATTGGATCATCATCAATTTCTACTTTGGATCAGGAAATCAACAATGCAGACACTCATACTACCGATGGCAATAATGACATGACAACGTCCTCTTTGGTGGTTTCCTGTATCTATTGGCGCGAAAGAAATGACTATTTCATCACTTCTGTCGATTGTATCTACTTGTTGGAAGGCTTGATTGGTGTCCAATTCACAGTGGAGGAAAAAAATAGGATTAGACGCAACTTGGAAGGATTTCGACCGTTGACTGTTAGCAAATGCAAGATAGACTGTGCTGACTTTTTCAAGCTGATCATGGGATTTCCGCATCCAAAGCCAAGAAATATTGAAAAGGATGTCAAAGTGTTTGCCTGGAAAACCTTGCCTCATGCATTGCGGAAAATCATCAGAAAATATACTCCAAATTACACCAATCCTCCCTCAACATCATCAGATCCACCTCTTTCGACTTGTCAACATTTTATTTCTCCTCCTTCGTCTTCTTCATCCATGCCTATCATTCAACAACAACAACAACAACAACAACAACAACAACAACAACAATGTCACCTCCCACAACAATACTGTTATTAACGGTTTTTACACACATACACTTTTTATGTTAGAATACTATTAATTTATTTATTTATTTATTTATTATTTATTTTATTTATTTGATCTTGATCTAATGATATTCATTAAACTTTTGAAATAAAACACATTCTTGTTGTTGTTTGCCTTTCATATGTGTGTAGCATCATCATTTGTCTATATGGGAAGATGGTCAATACAAAAAAAAAAAAAAAAAAAAAAAAAAAAAAAAAAGAGTGTCAAAAAAAGGTGATTTTTATTATTCTGTCATCATAGAAGGTAGTAGTGAAAAATAAAGAAAAGATAGGAATAAACGATAAATACAAATAGGAAGTTGATGTAAAGGGATATAAAATACAAAATTAAAAAAAAAAAAAAAGAGAGAGCTACACTAGGAAAAGTTGTTAAAGTCCATCTTGAGCTGAATGGTGGGTTGCTTGCCATCATCTGTCCTTGATGCCCTTTGTTCAATTTCTTTTTGTCGCTTTTCATTCTGTTGTTGTTGACTTGATACCATATTTCGAACACTGGCTTCCAATTGGCTACGTATATTTCCCGGTAGTAACATCACTGCATCACGGAAGGCTTGAGGTGAAGATGTGGCTATGGATAAGATGTGAGGGATCACCGTTGAATGGACTGTCGATACACCTGAATCAAATGGTGGAGCATCTAATAGTGCCGTCAATGTAGCTAATATGATTTGAAGTAATTGTGATTCTATTCACAAAAAAAAAAAAAAAAATTAGAACATTTCATCCATTTTCTATATTGTTCATACTTTGTTTGTCAGGTGCCGAGCTTGGAAGCATAATCAATATTTTGATATCTTCTGATAAACTTTCCATAGATAAATCAGATGGTGTGGTATTGTTGGTTGTCCATGATAAAATTCGAGTGATAAGAACGGGGACCATCGCATTCGTAAATTCACGTCCCAAGATTTTTGATGCTGAAACATTAGTTGCTTTTTCTGGTAATGCAAATAAAGTCCTAATACACTGATGAGACACTTGAATAATCTAATAAATCAATAAGAAATTCAGTCATCCAGTTGATCTATATATGCCTTTCATCTGCTTACCTCTCGGTTTTCCATGGTTAAACCTGATTTGATAGCATTCATCAGAGTTTCCAGTTTAGTAGGATTTTCAATCATAGCTTGAGGACATCCAGTGATAATCAGTACAGATGCTAACAATTTATTCTTTCCAACTTGAATGGCTTCCTCAGTGGAGATATCCCTACAGAAAGAAACAAAAAAAAAAAAAAAAAGTGAGCTTATACACCTTCATCTTGTCTATCAAAATGTTTCGACTTACAAAAAGATGCCTTGCAAAAGAGTTTGTAGGGCATTTGATACAACATGAGATAAGGAGCTAATTTCGGAGGTTGATAAATCACTTTCAAGCTGATGTAGCATCATTTTCATACATACAAGTGTACATGGGCCCAGAGTATTGGATAGATCAGAAGAAGCAAGGATTTCTACAACAAAAAAAAAAAGCAAAATCAGTAAATATTCAAAGAAGAACACACACAAGATAATTTTTCATCTATCTCTTACCTATATATATATGTAATGCAATGGCCAAAAGATCAACTCTATATTTAGGAGGTGTCATCTTGACCAATTGTGCCAAAGCTTCAAGAGATGACCGGAGTAATGTTGAGAGGCTTTCTTTATCATTCTCTCCAAAAGGACCTTTCAATAAAATAAGGATTATTAATAACCTCCAATAAAATAAATAAAATAGTAACTTACGAGCCGACATGACTTTATTGCGCAGTGAAGGAATGTGTTGTACAAAAACACTCACCAAAAGTCGTAACAGGTAATAAAGCTTGGCAGTTGTAGGAAATACGCCTGAATCCAAAGTATTGTCCACTGTAATCAAGTCACTATAAAAAGAGATATAATTAACTAAAAAAAGAAAAAAAAAACCATTTGTTTCTTTTGCTTACCCAGAATCTTCAAGACAGTTTTCCAAATCATCACAGAGAGCAGTAGCATTATAATTTGTAATCAAACGGTGAATGATTTCGATGATAATTAATTGCACATTATAACCTTCAGTCTGTACAAGTCGATCAAACACATTCATTAACTCCAGAAAAATCGCCTTGGGTAAAAATGAAGCACCAGTCAAAGATGGCTGTACAAAGGTTTTCAAAGCAGTCAAGCATATCACCATTATAGAAGATATGTCCAAACGACCAGTACTGCTACTAGATATACGAGATAGATTCTCCAAACATAATCCAAATAAGATATAAAACAGGTCAGATGGTGAAGTTTTGTCGTCCGTCAGATTGGAGTTGTTCATATTTGATAATGCATCCATCATTGATGTTGACTTTGTTTCAATTAGAGATGCCACTGCTTCCATAATCTTTAACCATGATCGTCGATAATACTAATCCAGAATAGATATATATATATATATATAGAACGATCATTAGTTCATCCAATCCACTTCTTTTTTTTTTTCTTAAAAAAAAAAAAATTGCTTACAGGTAAAACGACTTCCTTGGTAGCAGCTGAATACATAGAATCCATCCCACTAGATGATGAAGCATGAACACCTTCAGAACTACTTGAAAGAGCAGTAATATCCGATTCCAAACGAATTCGAGCATAATCTTGTAGAGAGCGTAGCCATAATGGACTAAGAGCATTCAGATTTCTATATCCAATCAATATTAATAATAAAGACATTCATTCATCAATATATATATTTTTATCTCTTCTCCAAAATTGATCACTTACGGTTGTAAAATTTGACGAATGTAATCTTGTCGTTGACTTGCAACCTGTAATTCAGCCCAAGCATTGAGAACAGATAACTTGACCATCACCGAAGCATGTGGACTTAGATCCTTGACTTCACCCACACCAGATAACTTGGATTCATCTTTGCAACGATCTAATGCTGAAGTCAACAATTTTAAAACACGACCAAGTTGATACAAGTCCTTCACAATACCACTACCAACATAAATGGCACAAACACGAACAGCAGCAGATACAATTTCGGAAGATGAGTCGGATCCAAAAGCAGGTGTCAATGCTGCACCAATTTGTGCCGCATATTGTTCCAATAATAACATCCCTTCTAGATCAGCATCTTCTGTTGCAGCAAATTTCTAATTTCATTTTTTATATAAAAAAAAAAAAAATTGAGTCTTTTTTTTTTTTTTTTTTTTTTTTTTTTTTACAATGTGATCCATCCCTCCACCACATCATCTAATTATTTTTACCTCTATCACCATTTTCAATAAAGCGATACCACCTAGACGTAATTCATTGACTTGAGCCGTTGCTGCTATGAAGGAAAGTCGAATCAAATCTGGCACACGGAAAACCAAATAGTCACCAATTCCAGCCTGTTGTCTTCGTTTTCTTGCCAATATCAAATTGAAATGTTCGGGATCACCTTGAGCATGGATCAAATCAATAGTCTTTTGTAAACATTGTAGAGCAAACAATTGGGTACGCCACCTAGGAGGAATTTCCACATTGACAGAGAGTCTTGATGTCATACCAGATGCATCAGCCACAGAGGTTGGTATATCAATCACATCATCATCCACAAATCCATCATCGTCATTATCATCATCATCATCATAGTCATCATCATCGTAGTCATCATCCAAAGCGTTACCATCATTGCCATTGTCACTTTCTCCAAATGCTAGACCACCCATGTTGCCTCCACTGTGTTTCTTTCTACCACGTCCACCACCTGCAAAAGGAGATGTGAATTCAGAGGTTCCACCTGTATTGTTATTGTTGTCGTCCGTAGCTTGGCCTGAGGTCAGATTCCGAGTTAATATCCGTTTTGTGATATTCACCCATACTGATGGTTCTTGTACACATGTTTCCTTGAGCCAACTCTTGATCACATTTTTAACATCAAACAGTTTGGGATCCGTATCAAGCATTTTGAATAGTTCGTTGTCCAATCCTTGATGTGCCGCCTTGAAGACCAAACTAGCATCACGTTGCACCAACTGATACAAGCAAGTGACAGCCGCCTTCTTGAGTGGGATATGAAGGCAAGTGATTTGTTGTTGTAAATAAGGTACTAATTCGTGCACTTGTAAATATTGAGGAGCAAACATGAGGAAATGCTGTATACATCGGATAGCCTCCACATTGACACGTTGATCAGGTTCCAATTTGAGTTCTTCCACCATATTGAGGCATAATTCGCGGATTTTGGATGATGCTTGTAATTCTGGACCAAGTGTACCAATCAACTCATAGATAATCCGTCCAAATTCTTGGTAAGCTGTAAATCCAACTGACATACCTGCATTTGAAACAGCTATCGATCCACTGCCAGGTTCATGTGTTTCGCTAAGATAGAGTTTGGCCACCATTCCGAGAGTGCTATTAACAAAACCAGAAAACATAAGACCAGCTGCGCTCACCGTCATAGCCAAAGCTTCCAATGCCCATACATGCACTACAGGGTGAGGATCACTACTAAGAGACAATAGTATACCAACGATCGTTTTGAGATGAGGAGCTGCTGCCATACCACCAACATGACAATATATATAACCAATTGCCAAAGCACATCCCGCACGTACATCTGGATCACGATTACTAACCACCAAGTCCACTAGCTGCTGCATCTGTGAGGCGACAAATGATCCACCAACAATAGTTGTAAGGCGTCCCATCGTTTCCGCTGCTGCATTTCGTAAATAAGGATCTGGATGTCCAACGGCTTCCATAAGAATTTCTTGTACAAGTTGTGTCGCTCGACCAATAGCGATAGTATCCTGTATAACGACTTCGGTACTATTGGTATTTTTGCGCTGGATGTTCAATGAATTATTGTCGTTACTGTTGTTGCTGTTTCGTTGATGTGCTGATGATGCTGTCATCATATTCTTCAAAGCCCCTAATAACGCGACAACTACATTGACGAGAACGGCTGCTCGTTTTGGAGACTTCTTTTCTGATCGACTGTCCTTGACTACTTTGGCGATAAGTTCATACGTTGATTCTTGAACTGGAGGAGGTTGACTTGGAAATAGAGTCGCAAATAATTCAATACTGGAATCCACATAAGAAGTCGAAGGAGCAACTGGTTCTGGAATCATGGTCTGTCGAGTGTCCTTGTCAAAAGTTGTATAGAGATAAAGAGGATCCAGTTCGGCTGAACCAAGAATAGGACGTTCTAATAATTCTTCTACTCGTTCAAATCGATCCTTTGTCACCCATTCTTTCCCCCTAAGGTTGTCTTCGTACTGATCAGTATCCATTGTACCAACATCAACATGATACCCTTTCAATTTACTTGTCACCCCGTAACCATGACCATCAGTTGCAGACCACAAACTAACAAATTGACCAGGTATAGTTGCAGTCACTTGAGAATGTGTACCGGATGAAGGAGTCACCTTTTCTGGTTCGGTAAAAACAGTTAGAGAATTTCGAAGCAAACTAGTAAGTGATGATTCATATGTTGATAGTAGCGGTCGAAGAGTGACAAAACATTGGAAAAGTCGTCGTCGTAATCCATAATATTGATCGGTCAATTTCGTTTCATACGGAAGGCATGGAGATAAGACAGAGGCTGAGAAGGTAGCAGGAGCGGTCGCCAAAAATGCAAAAGAATTGTTCAATAAAGCCGATATACGTTTTGCAATATCCAAGGTAACCAAAGACACATTGTTGTGAAGAAGAAAACTATAAATAGAGGTAGTAGCACATTCACGCGAGTGAAGAGAGTAGGACCATTCTGCTTCATTTCTTATAGCATTTGCTTCTTTTCCAGTTGGTTTGGGAAGTGCAGATTTCCAAAAGAGTAACAACTGAGGGAGATGAAGTTTCACCAGATTTGGACCCAAACACATCAAGGATCCAACCAGGGTCCAGGCAACTTGAAGTTGAACACTTGCAATTTTGGAATCTTTGTTGATATTCTTGAGTAAATGACTTGCAATTGACATGGCACGAGCACTGAGATCAAATGATGTGTAAATTGGTCGAGAAGGAAATACACTCATAATAGCAGCAGCAGCATAAGCATAGGCAATAGTACGTTGTTGAATTTGTAGAGTGGTAGTTGAGTTTGATAGATTAGCCAAATCTTTTTCCAATGAGTTCAAAGTTCTAGGTAAGAGGTAAGGTAAATTTGCCGGAACAGAATAACAAACACAACGGATACACCAAATTGCTGCTGTTTGTACAGCAAAACTTGGATGAGTCAAAAGTACAAACAGAGGTTCAACTAAGACATCCTGTAATAAATAAAAAAAAAAAAAAAAAAAAGAATGAGAAACGAGAGTTATCGAGAGAGAGAGAGAGACAGATAATAAAAAATCATTACCTGAACAGAGACAGAAGCACCTTCCAATTCACATATCAAAGAAGAGACCACATTTGTAACACATATAAGAGTATGTTTGCTAACCGGAACCTGATTCGGAATGAGTGAAGGCCATAGTTTGATCCATTGAGTCACTAGAATTCGTATAGCTGAGGCTTGACCTTGTTCGCTGAGAAGACGTTTCCCAATAGTATTGTGTAATAAAAAGAAAACTTGAGCACGAGCGAATGCCCCATCAGAAGCATCTAATATAGTAGTAGTTTTGGATCCACCTTCTAATATTTCTTTGAATAGATGTTTTGCAATAGTTGAGTAGTTGGTGTCCACAAAATCCGTTCCAAGAAGTGTAAATAATGTAGCATAGGATTCTATAATACCGATTTTGATTTCACGACTAGTTGTTGGTCGACCATAAAATGTTGAGAGTTGTTCCAGCATTTCATCGACAGACATAAGAGAGGTATCCGCTTGTAAGCCTTGTGATTTCTTTGTTATTGTGACAGATTTATCGCCAGTCATTGCATATTTCACGTTGGGTTTGTTTGGATCGACCATAGCAGAAGATTGTGTAAATGCCAAAAGCGTTGCACAAAGGGAAGAGATCGCCCGCCGAACAGGAAAACTTGAATTCTCGAATGATTTGAAGATGATTTGAAGCAACTGCTCTACATCATGATTTGTATATGCTTGACTTGTATGACGAATCGATGCTTCAATGCACTAAAAAGTGAAGAAAATAGAATGAGTGATAAAAGTGACTAGACTAATTGATTTTATATTGAATCTATACCTGAGCTGATGATATCCGCATCGCAAGTGCTTTGTCAACCAATCCTTGTTTCAGAGACTTCATCCAATCCTTCAAACTTGTTTCTGTTGCTGCCTTTCCTGCACCTTTGAGTAACTGAGTGAATGCGTTGATAGCTTCAAGTCGTAACAGTAATGTATTCTACAGAACAGAGACTTTGATTAGTCAAATAGTTCCTATACATATTTCCTTTTTTTTTTTTTTCTTCACTCACGTTGGTATTTTTCAAGACTTTCAAAAGAATGTTTGATGTTTCGCCAAAAAGTGATAAGATCTAGGAGTAAAAAAAAAAAAAAAAAAAAAAAAAGGAAGGTATATAAGGTGAGAAAATATTATGCTTTCATACTGTTTTGTCCTAATATTTTGTCATGCCACATACATTACTTCCAACAGCTTCCATGAGTGCACCAGTAGTCGATATAGCGGCACTAGAAAAGAATAGAGAAAGAGTAAAAAAGAAAATAAGTTTTCATTTCGTAATGTATACATTCACTTACATTTTGGTCTCTTTATCGATATTTTTGCTAGCACTGATAAGACTGTGAAGGGCAGTGACCGTATCGAAAAGTTGTTTGGTATCACCCCGTGTATACAAAATGACATAACAGCGACCGATGAGAAAGCGAATAGGTCGTCGTGGTTTTGCGGTCGAGAGAGATATCAAACGTAATAAAGTCTTTTCCAGTAAGGATTGTGATCGCTTCAGCTTGCCCTAATAGTAATAGATATAAAAGAGAAATAGAAAATGAGTATAAAAAAGATTATTGAAATATTCGTTTTGTCATCTTACAACAGGAAGAACCTTGATTTCGCGTTCCACTTGAGCCAACCATTGAAGTACATAAAGTTCTTGTTTTTCTGCTGTTTCCGCTTCTTGAAGTCGTTGTTCATCGAAAACGAATGCCTCTGGGATATCAGAGGATGTGGAAGAGGAAGAGACTTTCGACTCTGCCATCAAATAGAGTAAAAGTGATAAAAAGAAGAAAAAAAAAAAAAGAAAAAGAAAAAGAAAAGAAAAGAGAAAGGTGCTGAAGTTTATTTGAAGCCCGCGTCTTTTATTTTTTGGGATAATAAAATCTATCTATAATTTTATACATTTCGAAGGATTTTTCGTTGTTGTTGACTGTTTAACCGCCGTAATCGAAGCTTTTGTTCTTGTTCATCATCGTTATCCAGTTCTATTTCTGATTCATCACTTGCTAATAATTCATCCCTTTTCCTTTTCAACTACGAAAACAGTATTAGTTTAGAATCGATGGCTTAAAACCTATTGACTTACTATGGAAGGAGTTGCTGCTTGATTTGCTGGTCCAAATGGTGGAGGAAGATTCATTTTATTCATAAGATGAAGCACTTGAGTGTACAATCTTGGCACGGTCGCGATAGCATTCATCATATTTCCTAGGATTTCTGGTGTTGGTGTTGGATATTGATACTGTAGATGAGGATTGGACGGATATTTCAATCTATAGGGGAATTTCATAAATACGGATGATCAAAAATTTGACTCTTGCACAATTTTTTGTTGCTGATTATCTTACCCTAAATCGGATGCTATAGGTACAGCATTCTTTCCAGAAATCAGTTTTGTGTTCATAGTCGCATTTGCCATGTTACTGTTGTAATCTGTTTGGTTTTTCTTAGCATATTCCACTCGTAATCCACTGTGAGTAGAATCTATCCTATGACCATCGAGTCGTTGATATGCATCTTCAGCCAATTGTCGAGTTTCAAAGTCCAAAAAAGTATAGCCATTCTATACCATATTGATATGCAAACCTTCAAATGAGTATGTGAAAAGAATTATTTCTTTTTTTATGTGTAATTACCTTGTCCTTGATTTCAATCGGTTGTACATTGATCGCACCGTATTTTTCAAAGAATTCTTTTTGCAGATCAGTTCTTGAGTTGAAGTTTGAAGGCAGATTCTTTATTACAAGTGTCGTTTTTTGTGTAATCGACCAAAAAAGAAAGAAAAAAATAAGTATCGCCAAGTCGTAGCTAAATTATTCTATAAATGTCTTTAACTAATAAGTATCATTAACTCACTTGATTTGATATTGAAGTGTTTTTCGATATGCTCTCAGTAGATGTGTTTTCCATTTATCGAAAAAAAAAAAAAAGAAAAGAAAAAAGAACAATAGGAAATTCAGAGCCGGTAGGGACAGAGCAGAAAAAAAAAAAAATTGATAGTGTGGAAAGATATTTGAATGCCGTCTGTTCTTTTTCTTTTCCCTTTTTTTTTTTTTTTTTTTTTTTTGCAATGAAGCAGAATGAAAACTTGGTGTTGGTAAATATAAAATATTTAATCATAGACTTGAAAAAGGGATATGATTTAACTCACATGATTTTACTTTCTATAGGTTGGAACAAAAACTATTCTTGTTCCATACAAATCCCAACATGTCAAAAAGTACCATGAATGGATGGCATCCCCCTTTCTTCAAGGTAAGTCAATGTGCTGATAGTAAAAAAGAAAAAAAAAAAGATCTTTAGTTAACATTAATTTTATATCTATTATTTTTGTTTTTTATTCTTAGAAATGACTGCGTCAGAACCGTTGACTTTGGAGGAAGAATATGATATGCAAAAATCTTGGCACGAAGACAGCAATAGTAAGGAAGTATATAGACAAACTTTTCTTTAAATACTGATATGATCATGTTTTAGAATGTACTTTTATTTTGCTTGGTCTTCCAGATTGCGCTAAAATTGAAAACGACATCAGCATGGATTATATTCGGGATAAAGCTGGTAAATTGAATATATATACAACAAAAATGATCGATTTATTCATATACTTTTCTTTTGATTATTGTTATCATTGTTTCTCTTGTTTAGTTATGATTGGTGATGTTAATATCTTTTTAAATGACTGTGATGGTGACATGAGCTTTGGTGAAATCGAAATAATGGTTGCTGAAGAAGCATATCGACGACATGGGTATGGATTAGAAGGATTAAAAATGATGATGGCATACGGTAAGGAATAATTTCAAGAATATTTGCAAGCTAAATGAATGATTTTCTATTACCTCTTGTTTTCTAACTATTAGTCTATTTTTTTTTTTTTTTGTATGCTGAAAATTGAAAGCTTCGAAGGATTTACATATCAAGACGTTCCACGCTAAGATATCAATGAAAAATACACCAAGCATCCATCTTTTTGAAGAAAAATTGGCCTTCTATCCAATTTCTCAATCAGAAATCTTTCAAGAAATCACACTGGAATGGTCTATACAACAACAAGATTCTTTAGTATCCAACAATGATAATGATGACGATGGCACTGATCAATATGGTTCCAAGGCGACAACATTACAGAAAGAAAACTGCATCCTACTACATGAATCATTGATGAAAATGTGGGAACAAGAAATCCAAAAATTACGTTGGGACAATACCTTATTATAGATCTCCTTTCATTGAAATACATTTTATAGAAATAAATTCTCAAGTACTTCTTTAAAGCTTTTAAAAATCAAGTTCATTAGGATATTTTTTTTTATCAAAAGGAATAAGATCGTATACATAATTCTAACACTATTTGATTTTGTATTTAAAAAAAAAAAAAGAATTTATTTTACAAAATAGTATAAATACATAAAATCAAAAAAAAAAAAAAAATGGAATGGAGGATAAAAAATTACAACTATAAAATAGATAAATAGAGGAGATTCACCAGTATATATATTCCAAGCCAAGAAATGAACCATGATGATGTCGATCTAATTGAGCCCACCACCAATCAGGAGATACCTGTAACGAGTCAATATGTAGCTGAATATCGGGAGTGACCATGGATGAATTAACTGTTGTGTCGAAATTAAATTCAACAAGAGCAGAGGATGAATGAGTAGTTGGTACTGGAATGGATGGATATGATACGAGTCGTTGGATATGGTACTGAACGGTAAAATGAGGTTGTAATTTGGCTGATAAATAGAGTTTGCGCTGCGGCTCCATATCATGATAATCATCTGCCAAGACTTGGAAAGAATAATCAGATGGTAAAGTTGTAGCAAATTCGAGTAGTTTGGTAGGTACTTTTTCTTTGAGTACACTGACTTGAATGGTGGTGGCCGTGGTATCAAATGGAATGAGAATTGAATCATTATCGATATGTTGTTTTATTTGTTGTTGTTCAGGTGGTGGTGACAATGTTGCTGAAGATACCATTTCCATCAATTGGTCATTCAATGGAGTATGATCAACAAGAGAGCAAAAGCCGTCTTCTCCAAATGCTCGAACTGAGAAATGAATGTTGAGTGAATATGGATCAATGTATTGATATTCGCAGACATATTCTTTATCCTCTTCATAACTATTGTCATCTTGATCGGTTGCTAATTTTGATACAGTTGCACCAAGCTACAATAAGAAAAGAAAAAAAAAACATATTTGAAAAATTAGGTCTTCTCTTTTTTTTTTTATTATTATTTTAATTTTTTAATACCATTAACCGCCATCCATCTTCCATAGACTGCTGAGCTCTTTCATCCAAAAGTACAAGAGACCAGTATCGTAACGGCCGACAATGAAACCTAGCCAGTTTTGTGATATCTGCAGATGGAAGAAATTGAAAGATATTGTAAATAATTTCTGGTGGAAGTCGCTGTAGATTCATATTATAATAATTATAATAATAATAATAATATTGATGAGTATAATAAAGTGGATGGACCAAAGAAATAGAAAGAAGAAAAAAAAAAATTAAGACAATCTGGTGATACTGTATGTAGGAAAAAAAAAAAAAAAGGAATGTATTCAATCTCCGTTGCATAAATACGTATGATATTTTTTTTTTATTTTTCAAAAATGGGTAAAACTATTCACTCTACTACAAGCATTTGAACATTCACTTTTTCATAGTAATTCACTTTTCAATAGAAGTGGATGATTCTTTTCCTGTTGACAAAGTTGTTCCAGTTTCAGTCCTATGATGTTGTGGTTGCTGAGCATGGATATCGTTGCCAGATGGAGTATTTAACTGATGGGCTGGGAATGGAGTTGCATTGTGAGTTGATGGTGAATTTGATGATGATGGATAAGAAGGCACAAATGATGGAGTATATTGTTGTGAATTGAGGTTTCTTGTTGTATCTACTGATGAACTAGTTCTCTGTTGTTGTGGAGTCATTTTGGCATCAGAGTCAGTGTGAGACAAATTCGTTGAATATAATTGTCTTGAGGGTAATACGGTTGTGTCGATGTCCATACTGGATGTTCCCACCGGTGATGGATGACGCTGATGACGTTGATTTTGCTGTTGCTGTTGTTGTTGCTGTTGTTGTTGTTGTTGTTGTCGTTGTTGTCGTTGTTGTTGTTGGTGAGCTTTATGCTGCGGTTGTTGATGATGATGATGATGATGAGCCATGGGATTGGATTGTAACGCTGGATGAATGGTTGGTTCATTACTATTGGTTGGATTGTCATTTGTGCTTCTACCAGGTTCGTTATTGTTGTTTGATCCGCTGATGGGAGTTGGACTATCAGGGTCGAATTGAAAACTAATGTCAGATGTAAATTCGCCAGTACTTGTAGGAATATTGTAAGTGTTTTGGAAAGGTACATAAGGAGATAGACCAGTTGTATCTAATGGAAGACCTTGATTACCAAAATCGGTGTGATAGACAAAAGTATATGTTTGTGATGGCGTATGCATTGATGATTCGTCTGTAATGGATGATAGTTGGTGGGCTGTTCCATGATGTTGATGTGTCTCCAAACTGGACTGGCCATGTAAATGTTGTAGTGGATTGTTGATAACATGTTCAATATGCAATGTATTTTGTGGTGATGTTGATGAAGTGATTTGTGACCTTGATTTGACTTTTCTTGCCGTCTTTCTTGCTGTGGTATCCGTAGATGATGATCTTGTCCGCCTGGGATTTCGTGTCATGACTTCCGTTGTGTCTGATGTAGAACTTATCGGAATTGATACATGACCAGACGATCCTGCTCGTTGGGTATGGATCTTGACAAAATACGAATGTTGAGGTATATTGACTGTGATATAACCTTTTGGCGGCTCTACTGGTTTGTTGTTATTGTTGTTGTTGTTGTTGTTGTTGTTAGTATCTGGTGCCTTTCCTTTGGAAGATGATTTCGAGCTTGATTGTGATTCCCCTACAAATCGAGTGAAAGGTGTCGTCGAGTATGGCGATATGACATTTGATGGTGCTAATGATGATGATGATGATGATGATGACGATTCTACGTTTGTTTCCACAGGAATACGACTATCGGATGTTGCTGTGTTATCCAAATTTGATTCTGATTGCGATGAAGTAAGAGATGATGGTACATTTAACGTTGATTCGTCGATATTCGCAGATTTACATATAACTTGAAGTAATTTGATCATATCTTCTTCCACGTAATCAGATAATTCTTCATGTCCAGCAGAGGCCATACAAATTTTCGTCCAAATGCCAGTCAAATGTTTTGCACGTTGTTCTGCTTCTCGATACTTGATTTTTTGTCGCTCGTCAGAGAGTCGATTGTAAAACCTTCGTTCATTCCAAGTAATATTGTCGAATTGAGATTTCACACGAGATCGGATTTCTTGAGTAGGTAAGCGTAATCGTGCTAGTTCACATATCAGTTCGTTCACTTCCTTGGGCCAAGATTTTTCAATTTCTTCAGGTCGCATCAATTCATGATTATGTTTTGCAGCATCAGGATTTAAAGATTTTCTAAATTCCCATTTGCCTTTCCGTTCATATAAAACAACGCGCCATCTACAATCGCATCGTTTTGAAGGTCGTTTTCGTTGGGGGTTCACCTTAGGGTTTCGTAGCGAATCGGGCAGACCTTCACGAGAGCAATACACATATATGTTCTGAGTAACCATGAATAAAGATTACCGAAATCAGTATACCAAGATAAATAATTATAATTATTCTAAAAAAGTTTTTTTTTTTTCCTATTCTTACCCTGTGAGTACTAGCTTCTTGTTTGACTGTAAATCCATATTGAGCACAAAGGCTTCGACATTGTTTGATAGCTGTAGCACTGTCAGTGAAACTGAGGCTGAGAAGTTCGGCGTAAAATGGTTCCAACTGATAAAAAAAAAAAAAAGAAAGAAAAAAAAAAGTGAGAAGAGAAATAAGGATAATGTATATACAAATCTATATTATAAGTTTATTACCGGTGATTCTGACCCAGATAAGTCCTGTTGTTGTTGTTGTTGTTGTTGTTGACCAGAAAACGATGATTCAGCTTGGTTAGACGTAGATGTCATTGGCAGGATAACTCGGTACCACCACTCTTTTGGTACAAAAAAGCGTCAGAAGTTGTTGTAAAGGGAGAGTCGTATGTATCGATAATGAGAAGTCGTAACAAAAAAAGAAACAAGATCGTCCAAGTATAAAAACAAAAAGGATGAAGAATAAACTATAGAAAGAAAATATATATGAATAACATTGTTTAGTTCCAAAAAAAAAAAAAAAAAAAATACCTTCAAAGTTCAAGCATCCATTCAAATATTTAGAATCAAGAACAAGAAGCAGGTTCCCGCGGAGCAAGTAAATGATGCGCCTGTGCTTCAAAAAAAAAAAAAAGGACTATAATGAAAAGAAGAAAAAGAAAAAAAAAATAAGAAAGAAGAAAAAAAAAAGGAAAAATAAGAAGCGGAAACGAAAATATATATATATATATAAAGTATACGTTATATAGAGGAAGAAAATTAGTGACAGTGTTTGGTTCCATGCTTTTTGACTATAGTACATATAAGAACAACAAATTTGAAACATCTCCAATAGAGATCTCTCAAAAGTTATCTGTGTGTTACTGTCGGTGTCCACATTTCTTCTTGATGCTATTTCTTTTCTCCTTGTCAGACCATCAAATCATCACTCTTTTTTTAAGTCATACTATTACAGTAATTTTATAACAATTATTATTCATATAATTTTATTGTATACATTGTAAATTTATAAATAAAATATATATATATTTAAAGATATATATATATATATATATATATCATTTTTTCTTTTTACAATCAAATATTTATTTCAAGTCCGCAATTTTTTTTTTCCTTTTTCTCTTTTTCTTCCCTTTTTTTTTTTTTTTTTTTTCTTATTATGCCTATTCCTATACCACTTCACAATGATTTTTATTCATTATTAAACCATTCTCCAAGAGATAAAATATTTCATTCTATATTACAACAACAAAACCTTAATACTATTAAACGTTTTCCTGATTCTATCTATCATGCTTACAAATCTCTTGGTCTTTCTTTTTGTTTTGTATCTAAATCTAAACCCATTCAACAATGTGACGATTATGATGATAACTTGATTCTTGATGCTATTGATATATACAACGGTGTGACTAAGGATGGATATCAACCTTATTCTTTGAAATTGGATTTACCCTATATTGATAGTTCTATGGTAGCTCATGATATCGTTTCTTTACTTGGTGAACCTGATCGTAAAGGTGGTGGTGGCCAAACGCGTCTTCCCTGTTGGATTGAATATAAATTTGAGAAAAATTCTGGTGGTATGATGATACAACTTCATGGTCTGGACTGGGATGATAGTAAAATGGGTTGGACAAGTATTGTGCTTTATAGATAACTCATATATTTCAAAAATGGCTCCATTTGGTTCAACTATTCCTTTTTTTTTTTTTTTTGATTGGCTGACTTACCCAAATTGATCTTCTTTTGTTCTTCCACTGTCACAAAAATTGGTAACATACCGAAAAAAAAAAAATTTTTTTCAGCTCCCCTGGTATATAAAAGTGTGCTTTTTTTTTTAGGCTCTTCTTAACATTTTCTTTTCTTTTGTTTTTTTTTTCAATATACAGTTTGTCCTGGGAATACTACCAGATGATTTAGGTAAATATGTTTACTATTATTATGTATTGTTGGAAGAGGAAAAAGAAATAAATAAGATACAATGATGGAATACTTTTTTTGGACCCGAATCTATTTATTACTCATATCCGATGGTTCACTTATACCGATATGTGGGTTTTCCAAGGTGAACAATCTCTGAAGTTTCTTGTTTATATCTATATTTCTCTTCCAACTACTATATCTATATTAAATAGAAGAAAAGCTATCGATACTTACAAAATTCTATATTATCCCTTTTTTTTTAGATTTCCTATTGGTATTTTTTTCGCAAAAGAAGATTTAGTTTAGTTTAATAGTCTTAATTTTCCTTCAATAAATATCTTTATTTTGAACTTGTACTTTATTCTGTAAGCAACATCCAAAAAAAAAAAAAAAAAAAATGAGAGAGAATGATATAGGCCTTGAGTGTTTTGTACCTATCATTCCACTTTTTGGACCAAGTAACATTTTACCCCTCAATGTCATCATGCTGACAGACTTTTTTTTTTTCCTCTTCCAGTCATCAAAAAAAGGTATATTAGATGGCAAATTTCCATTCAAATCATAAATGAATCAAATAAAAATGATAAAATAAAAATATCAAAAGTTTTGTGAATTTATTTGTTATATATATATATATATCTACAATGGACGAGGATCATATTAAAAAATGGGAACGATAAACGGCAGTATCAATAAAATATATAAAGAGATAAAGGGTATTGATTATAATACTAAAGCTACTACATCTTTCCTTTCTATTCCCTTTCCCAAACAGCAGCCATACCCTATCATAAAAAAAATAAAATAAAAATATGAATATCTATACATACAAATCCCCATTTATCACACACATCCTAAATTTCTTTCCACCATTTTCAACATACCATTCCAGAGCCTGTCACAGAAAAAAAAAAAAAAAAAATCAAATAAGTATCATAAATAATATAATAATAGATCAGTGATCAAAGAATATCGTTCTTCATTTCACAAACTTACCAATACACATAGAGGTAACACCAATATTCTTTCCTTGACGTTGTAATTCAGGGAACAAAGTAGCAACTTGACGAGCACCAGTACAACCAAGAGGATGACCAATAGCAATAGCACCACCTTTAGGATTGACTTTTTGTTGATCCAAACCAAGAACGCGAACGGTATAGAGGGCTTGAGAGGCAAAAGCTTCATTGATCTCATAGATATCTACATCTTCCAACTTTAGACCAGCACGCTCCACAGCAACAGGGATAGCGTAGGCTGGACCAATACCCATGACACGAGGAGGAACACCAACAGAGGCAGCAGTAATATATTTACCAAGAATAGGCAAATTCAATTTTTGAGCCACCTTGCGCTTCATCAAAAGAACAGCAGCAGCACCATCAGAGATTTGAGACGCATTTCCAGCAGTGGTGGAACCAGTGGGAGTGAAAGCAGGTTTGAGTTTACCAAGACCTTCGACTGTAGAATTACCACGGATACCTTCATCTTGATCAACCACCACTTTCTTAGGATTGTTACCATCTTTGTCCAATACAGTCACAGTAAGAGGAACAATTTCATCCTTGAAGTATCCAGCAGCTTGAGCAGCAGCAGCCTTTTGATGAGATAAAACAGAGAAAGCATCTTGTTCTTCACGAGTTAAACCATATTCCTTAGCAACAGCTTCAGATGTAAGACTATGAGAATTATGGACAGGATAAGTAAATAATTTTTTTTTTTTTGATATAAATGATTTTCATTTACCCCATGGGAATTTTACAATCTTCAGCAGCTTGAGATTCCTTGCAAAGTTTTTCAGATACAGTGACTTTACGAGAGAAATAATCAGATGTCATAGATTCCACACCAGCACCAATACCAATATCAATAAGACCCGCTTGAATGGCAGAGGCGATTTGGACACATGCTTGTAAACCAGAAGAACACTGACGATTGACAGTAGATACAGTGGTGGTTTCAGGAAAACCAGCATACAAGGCAGCCATACGAGCAGGAGTAGCAAACCCACCTTTGGCAGCCACATTACCAACAGCAATATCTTGCACTACAGAAGGATCAATACCAGTACGATCAATAGTAGCCTTCAACACACCAGCCAAAAGTTCTAAATTTATTCATGGAAATAAATATCATTTACCTTTTATTACTATTATTATTATTATTATTATTATTATTACTATTTTATTTTATTTTTTTTTATTTTATTCTTACCATCACCCAAAGTATCTTTGAATCCACCCTTACGACCTTTGGCAAGAGCTGTACGGACAGCAGAAACAACTACCACATCTTCTGGTGACTTGACGCCAACTTTGGTGACTTGTTCATTGGAAAGAGAAGGTAAACGAATAGGATAAGGTAAAGAGATAGACATGATGAATGAGAATATTGAAGGAAGAGAAAGAAAAACTAAAAAAAAAAAAAAAAAAAAAAAAGAAAGAAAAGAAAAGAAAGAGAAAAAAAAAATAAGCAATAAAAATTACTAAGATCAATTCCCCGCATCAAAAAATCGGAACTGCCTTCTGCCTGAGAAATTCAAAATCATAAGCATCAATACGGTAAAAAACTTTTACCGTTCATTATATAAAAGTCAAACAATAGTAGTTGAATTCGTACAATATAAAATAATAGAAAAATGATAAAAAGATGATGTATAAAAATATAACAACATGATGATAAATGTTTAATAATAATAAAGAGATGATAACAATTTGGTGATTTGATGAAGAGTGTAAAAAAATAAAAAAAAAAGAAAGAGAGGAGAATACTAAAAAACAACTAAAATAATAATAAACCACATTGTAAATATATATATATATATAACAAAAAGACGCACAAAACTATATAAAAACTATATATATATATTATATATAAAAATCTATCTAATCAATATCCATTTCATCCTTCTTTTCTTCTTGAGCATCTTCCTTCTTTTCTTCAGAATCAGCCATAGGAGAGTCAGTAGGTTCTTCTTCAACAGGCTTAGGAATAGGCTTGGGCTTGTTCAAAATAGGAGTAGCAAAGGCAACAACGGCATCTTCTTCCTTGGTGATATCACGGGCAAACAAGATGGGAGTTTCACACTTGGGTACCTTTTCTTGTTTGGCCAATTGTTCATCCAACCAACGACGAGCACGATCACAACGATCCACAATATCTTGCTTTTCTTGAGGAGCAATGTGAGCATACTTATCATCAGTACTCATGGCTTCTTGAGTTACACGTTGAATGGCATCACGAAGAGAGTTGGCAGCACGAGGTCGTTCTTCAGCTTCACGATAACGTTCCACCACAGGGTTACCAATGTTCTTGAGGGTTTCCAATTTTTCAACATACACAGATTTGGGTTGATCATCACCTTCATCATAAATCCAGTCAACGACAGTATTCAAATCTTCAACAAACTTGTCCTTAATGGAAGGTTCAATGTATTCAGCCAAAGGACCAGTGATCTTGTCGCGCATATCATAACCGTATTCTTCAAGGGAGTTCTTGGCAGCTTCAGTGGCCATGATGAGTTTATCAGAGGCATACATTTGGCTTTCCTTTTCAGCGTATTGATCAGCAAGATTACGAGACAAAGAGGTAGTGCCACTAACCACAGTAAGATCACCAGTCTTGACAAGCTTCTTGGTCTTTTTGATTTCCTTTTCACCTTCCTTGTTGGTCACTTCTTCTTCCACAACCTTTTCTTCCACAGTGTGAGCGCTTTCAACAGATAAGATACCATGAATATTAAGTCTGACCTTGACCTTGATTTGAGCAGGTTCGCCGTTGACAGGTTTGACATCCTTGATGGTGAATTGACCCAACCAGGGGTTGATACCACGAGGTAAAGCTTCAGGTTCAGCATACTTGGCTTCCAAAGTGAAAGGTTCGCTTCGGTGGAAAGTCAACATCTTGGTAGAAGGGATACTGTTGTTGCTGTCAAATACCACGATTTCAGTATCATCATCTTCGGGAGACTTGGTCCATTCAAGTTTGATGGGATAACTGCAGATATCGCACACACGGAAATCACGAACCTTGAATACAGGAGATAACATGGCACATTGAAGAGCAGCACCACGAGAAACAGCTTCATCTTGATTCAAAGTGGTAGAGATGGGCTTACCAAAGAAGTTGGAGATAGTGGTCTTGATAGCAGGAATACGAGTAGAACCACCAACCATTTCCACAGCATCAATTTCTTCAATAGACATACCAGCACGTTCCATAGCCTTGCGCAAAGTATCTTCAGTACGAGTGAATAAGTGAGAAGCCCATTCTTCAAAATCGGAACGGTTGACAATAGTGTGAACATCACGATCATCCATAATAGATTCAATGTTGACAGGCGCCAAGGGATTAGCAGAGAGAACCTTCTTGCATCTTTCAGCAGCAACCATGAGACGAATCAAAGCCTTTTGGTTGGTGTAAACATCAATCTTGAACTTTTCCTTGAATTCAGCAGCGAGATGTTCCACAATGACGTTATCAAAGTTGCGACCACCAAAGTGTTGATCATAGGCAGAACCACGGACAGTTAATTGACCTTTTACAAAAGACACTACAGACACGGAGTAACTAGAATGACCAACATCCACAAAGGCAACGTTACGGGGCTTTTCTTCAGGCAAATCAGTCTTAGTGATACCATAACCAAGAGCAGCAGCAGTCAAATCATTCACCAAACGCAAGCAGTTCAATCCAGCAATTTCAGCAGCAGTAATAATAGCACGACGTTGAGCTTCAGTGAACCAACCGGGAACGGTAATCACACAGTCAGAGACAGGAGAAGTGATTTCTTGGGCAGTAATATCCTTGAGCTTGGACAAGTACATGGCAATCACTTGAATATTGGAGAAAGTTTGAGGTTCACCGAGGTAGTTGACCTAAATCATAAAACATCATCAATATTCCCACTTGCTCTTTGTCTGTTTAAAAAAAAAAAAAATATTATATTTACTTACCTTAACACCAACTTGACCATCAACATCCACAAGTTCAGCAGCAATGAACTTCTTTTCGAACTCTTGAAGATCAGGGTCAGAAAGAGTACGACCAGCAAGACGCTTCAAACTACCGACAGTATTCTTATAATTACTGATTTCTTGAGTCTTGGCAGCTTCACCGAGATAACGTTGTTTGTAACCGAAAGATACAAGAGAACTATATATATATATTTAAAAAGGTGATGAATAATTTTTTTTTATATATGTTGTTGTATTTAACTTACGGAGTAGCACGGTTGGATACTTCGTTGCAAATAACATCGATACCACGGTTTCTAGCCACAGAAATGACAGATTGAAGGTTACCCAAATCAATACCCTAATATAATATAATAAAAGATATTTCCAAAAAAAAAAAAAAAGTATCGATAACATACAAGTGTCAAAAAAAAAATATGTGATTAGTATTGAAATTCGTTTCCTATAAATCTATTTGACTAGTTGTTTATTGTAATATTAAAAGAAATATTGACTTTACCACGACAGACATGATGTGTTATAAAGGAACAAAAAAGATTGAAAAAAAAAGGGAAAGAAAAAAAAAAAAAAAAAAGAACCAAGTATACCAAAAAAAAAAAAAAGTGATGTCTTCAAAAGTTTTAGGAGAGTCTTCGGGAAATCAAAAAAAAGCCCTTTAGTGCCGTGACTAGCGTTGACAGCTAAGAAGATTCTCGAGCCATCTATGCAATAAAAAAAAAGCCACCCAAGATAAAGGTACTGTCAAAAATCATGCCTGATCAAATACAAACTATTCCCATTTGGTCAATAAATTTTCAACACATCTTGCATGATAAATCATCTAGTAAAACGATTACACGGTTTATTTTCGAATAATATTGAAGGATATCATTTTCTATACCATATTTTTTTGACCCTGAGTCTCTCATCTCAGTCTCAAAAAAATTGTGCGAGTACCAGATCAAAAATTAAAAAAAAAAAAAAAAATACAGTGCTTTTTTTTTTAATTTTCGTCTTGTATTTCATTTATGGATGCATGGATTAAAAAAAATCCTTTTTCTTTTATTTTCTTTCTTTTAGTTCCTTTCGATCTTGTTGTATCAGCATACCTATAACATATGCGTATAATAAAAAGAATACATTCATACATATATAATACAACTTGGAATAATATTGACATATAATAAAAGTAGTTGTAATAATATAAAAACTTTATTGAATAATAAAAAAAAAAAGTATGTAAACTAACGACTACACTAATGTATATAATAAAACCATAAAAACAAAAGTCAATGGAAGAGAAAAAAGAAAGGAAAAAGAAAAAAAGATAAAAAATAAAAAGTACATAAAAATAAAAAAGAAACAAAAAAAAGGGGGACTTTGAAATTTATTCTACTCTTAATTTAATGGATAAAGAATGTCGATATATTTACCATATAATCAATCATCACAGTAATTTAATCATGTATATCATTCAAACTAGCTTAAATGTATCAAGGCAAAGTACCTATTGTATTTAATAACATATGATGATGAAAATTTTATTTTCAAAACAGATATAAAATAGACATAAATTTTTCAAGTGTAGATACAATAATCAACTTTCTTTTTTTTTTCTTTTTTCTTTTTTTTTAAAAAATAAATTAAGAAGAATTTCATTGACTTTATCACTAGTCCCATAATTTTATTTTATTCAATCTACACACAATTCAACAGATCCTTTATCTCTCATGCAATAATCCAAAAAAAATGATCACTATTCCTCTTAAAAACATAGTCTAATATCATCTAGTGCCATTTCATCACTTATCTTGCCAGCCCATGTACAACGATCATCGAGAATATTTCATCGATTTTTCCAAAAATTGCCTGATTATCACCTTGACGATTGATTTTTACAGTCAAACTTTGGCTGGGGATTTCCACATTGTGGCTGGTAAAAAAAAAAAAAAAAAAAAAAAAAAAAAAAAGGTGAATCTACAGTTCTAACCACCTTTCAAATCCCATTTTTCAATTTAAATCTATCATCATATCCTATAAATACTATTAACAAAATATGTATATATACGATTATCTTTTTTCTTAGCGGATAAAAAAGAGAGCTTGAGAATATTAGGTAGAAAACTGCAGAAAAAGGTCATTTTCATGTCATTCTAAAAAAAAAAAAAAAAAAAAACTTCAGATCCATCTTAAAGTCTAATTATGCCATAAAACCTCTACAAGTAAAACATCATCCTTCTTTTTTTTTTTTTATTAATGCAAGAAAAAAAAAAAGAATAATCAATTAAGTTGAAATGACCTTATTAGGTAGTTGTGGAACAGAATGAATTTCATGGAGAAAGCATGAAGCCTGGGTAACTAAAGTCAGTGTAACCGTCCGTTTTCTTTTTTTTTTTTTTTTCGGGGTCCTGAAAGAGATGCACCCATCCTAGTGGAAATATCATCATTGAAAGCCAGAAAACGAAAGCAAAAGAATAGAAGGAGTGGAATGGCATTTCCAAAAAAAGATCAACAGAATTGACAAAAAAAAAAAAAAAAAAAAATCCAATCATCCGTTCCCTTTTTTTTTTTTTTTTTTTTGTGTGCCTGTCCCCAGGTTGAATTTTCTCTAAGCGAACGATAAATTTTAATACTCAATATTTTATTGATTGAAAAGAATATAGTCATTGTTGATCAATGAGATGCATTCGTGACCTGATTTTCATGAAACTTGAAAATTATGCTAATGATGAAACTCTTGCGTAAAAAAAAAAAAAAAAAAAAAAGACGAGATCTTGCTTTCTTTCTTTTCTTTTTTATTTTTCTCTCTCTCTCTTTCAAGTAGAACATCGAATGAATAGATATGCATTTTCATACTCAACCTAATGATAAACGATAAATGGTTATGTACCAAAGAGTCCAGTCTTTTTGAAAGTAATTTGGCGGAGCCAATAAAAGAAAGAAAGAAAAAAAAAAACCCAACCAGTTACAGAGAGTTAGTGGAGACACCTGATCCCTCTGCTCTTAATCTTTTTTTAGCTTTTTTTTTTTTTTTTTTTTTTTCCCAAAGGTTGATGATCCACGTGGCGGAGCTGATCCCTCGATTCATATCATCTATTCACTTTTTTTATATATATATACGTTCAAATGGTTGTTTTATTATCAAAAGAATGAAAAAAGGGATATCAATATAAAAATCATATATACAAAAGGACAGTACAGATAGGAAAGGATATATAAGGATTGATTTTTTTTTTTTTGGGAGGGAGTGATGATTTGTTGATCGGATGCGTTGTTATGGAGAAAAGTAATGATACATAGTACAAGTGGTCAAATAATAATAATAATAATAATAAATATAATTGTGAATAGTAAGGATGATGATGATGATGATGATGGTGCGATTAAAGAATAAGGTGATGATGATTACAGTGTGTTTATAATATATAGGTGGATAAGATTATTTCTTGCTCAATCGGAAAAATCGCCTGAACTTGGACATGGAATATTTATCATCATCTACTGGGCTATTTGGTGGAGAGTTATTTGAGCAGCTATGACTTGACAGATAATCATCGAATGATTTTTGATTAGATTCCATTGATGATGTAAAGGAAGCTTTGGATGGTGATGATAAAGGACAATGAATCAATGAGGGACTCATATCAAAATGTTCAGTAAATCGTGAATTGCAGGTAGTCATTGTAAATAAAAATATATCTTTAAAAAAAAAAAAAGTAAATCAAGTTGAAGAAAAGAATACACCAAAAAGTAAAATGTTTAGTTTATATATGTTTCCCCTTGATCTTTCTGCAAACTAGTCTCACAATGTCTGGGTACCTGTCCAATAGAAAGGATTGAATTCTAATGCTATTACACTCCGCATGAAGTGATGTTACTTTTTTTTTTGTATCACTTGCTGTTTTTATACAAGGCTTCAAAATCATTTATATATATATGTATATATATTTTTAAAGTTTGAAGTCATTGGTAAATTCTTCAATAGAAATATTATCAAAGTGCAAACATATAGAATGTTATTTTTATTTGATTAAATCTACATAAACAAAAATGTCACAGGTTCAATTAAAAAAAAAAAAAGAAACATCATATGTTCCTTTTTTTTTTTTTTTTTTTTTTGTTCTTTCTAAACTGGGATTCAAAGAAGGTGATCTACTTCTTTCATATTAATTCTTTTCGCCGAAAATGAGTTCAAACTCCATAATTCATTTACCGTGGAAGAAGTTATCCAATAAAATGAGGGAAGGATCATCCATCATCAAGCTTCATAGGAAAAATAGAACCTAAGATGTTTTGGAATTTTCATAAATATGACATCAATTTGATTCATCAATCTCCAAAAAAGTAAGTGATGTTCTTGGAAGAATATGAAAAGTGGAAATCATCTTTTATTTTAACTATTTTCCCTATTATTATGATGATGAAAATGGTCATCATCATCCACCATTATTATATATGTATAAAGAAAAAGATACATGGACGGTCATCATTATCATCATATATCCTTTTTTTTTTTTTTTTAATATTGGTGGATGATCATCACAATTATTATTATTATCTTTTTTTTTGAAAATAGATAGCGCGGAAATAGTAAACTTTTACTGAAAAGAATCAAAATCACTTTTTAATTTGTCAAAAAAGGTTTCTCATGTTGCATAATAGAAAAAAAAAGGTACAGTCCGTTTTGAACTCGTCTAAACCAACCACATTTTAGGGACTTTTTTTTTTTGAGTATTCCTAAAATTGCCCGGCACTCCGGTTAGCCTAATTTTTTTTTTTGATGCCACATTGTGTTGTGTCTATCACTTCCAAAATGAGAGGAGATACAAAAAAAAAAAAAAAAAAAAACAATATATTTTTTTGTCTCTCTTCTTTTCTTTCCTTTTTTCTAACTCAACTTTCAAATCATCCTTAAAAGATGCAAACTGTTGCCAAGATCTTTGTCATTTCTGGTCCATCTGGTTCTGGTAAATCTACTCTATTGAAACGTCTTTTCCATGATTTTCCTGGCACTTTTGGATTCAGTGTTTCACGTAAGTTTCCTTTTTTTTTATTTTTCTCCTTTTTTTTTTTCATCATCATCATCATTATAATTTATTTACTAATTTACAACCCATCTTTCTTTTATATAAATTTACAAAATGACTTTACAATAGATACTACTCGCGATCCTCGACCTAAGGAAGTGAACGGTGTAGATTATCATTATGTTACCAAGGAAGTCATGGAAGCTGAAGTGGCTGAAGGTAAGTTCATTGAAAGTGCTACCTTCTCTGGTAATATGTACGGTAAGTCACCATAATAATATAAAAAAAAAAGGAAATACTTCAAAAAAAGAGATGACTTTTTAATATATGACATTGACATTCTTTTTTTTTTGTTTATATTGGTAGGTACCTCCATCAAGGCAGTGAAGGATGTTGTGGATGCTGGCAAGGTATGTATTTTGGATATTGATATGCAAGGTGTCAAGGCAGTCAAGAACACGGATTTGAATCCCAAGTATATCTTTATTCAACCTCCCAGTGTAGAAGTCTTAGAACAACGTTTACGTGGAAGAGGTACTGAAAAGGAAGAAGCTGTGTTGGCGCGTTTGGCTGCCTCCAAATTGGAATTGGCTTATGCTCAAGAACCCAATGCTTACGATACCATCATTATCAACGACGATTTGGATACTGCTTACAATAGTTTACAATCTGCCATCTTTGAACAACAATGATATTCCTCAAGTAGCCCTCCCTTCTTTGGATGATTAGCATACTTTCATTGATCCTCCCCCCTCACTACTACTTCTGCTCTCATCAAACATAAACATTCATTCATTTATTCATACATATATAGATTAGATTCCTTTTTTACTATTATTATTATTATTTATCATTCAACTCTCACTCCTTTGGGACCTTTTTCCAAATAAAAGTTTTGTGTTATTTACTTGTATTTGTTCAGTGCGGAACATGATATGATTGATCATGGTGTTTTCTTTTGAAGGGCGATCAGGTAAAAGAAATTTTTGACAATGATAATCTTTTTTTTTAAAAGAAAAAAGGAATATGATTTTAGCTATGATCATTAAGAAGATGATAATAAAGAATCAGAAAGTTTCTATTGATATCATTAACCATCAATCATCCATTTCCATAATATGGAAAAAAGAATCACCGCAAATATATTCATAACTCCAACGCGAACAAGTCTCTAATCATAACGCAGAAAAAAATAAACGCGCTTCACATGGAAAAAATCAGTAAATCAAAAATATTTCTATAAACAAACTTTATTTTTGGGTAGTGTTTAAAGATATGACCAAAAAAAAAAAAAAAAAAAAAAAAAAAAAAAAAAAAAAAAGAGTGTGGTGTCATGTATATACAGATAATAAACTAAATTAGTAAAAAAAAAAAAAAAAAAAAAAAGATGAAGACCTAGCCTAGATACCTATTTCAAGTCATGCATCATAATAATTTCATCATCCATGTGTGAAGGAGTCCCAATCATAGTACGTTCTTCTGAATCAGGGGTATGTAAATTGGAGGAAGATGCACCGAGTTGGTTTGCCGTAGTGAAATAAGATGGACGGAAAGTTGTCGTATGATTGGGGTTATCATTGTCCAAAATAATGGTTGTCATCCTTGCCATCATCGTGTCATCCGTTGTTGCCATTGCATCTTGACCATGATAACAACTATCCAATGTCGTCAAAGTCATACTACTTTCATGTCGTTCATCTTCATCGTCATCATCTTCAGCTAATAAATGTTGAATTGTAAGTCCAGAATCAGGGTTCAGTTTACTTGGTTGTAATGTTGCTACTGCGGTTGAGGATGATTTGCTTTTGGTTCCATTGTTCGTTGTCATGCAAGAAAGATTCGGGGACTTGCTCCGAGCCAAAAAAGAAAAAGTCGCCGAGTGTTTTTCCTGTTGTTGTCTCATCGAGGCAGAAGGCGAACCTGAAGGGTTGCTGTTGAACCATGCGCACCACTGTAAAAGATCATCTTGATTGGCCACTTGTATCAACACATCATGAAACCTGCGTCCATGTACTTTGAGCACATATGCTTCCTTGGTGGAAGAAACAATCGATGCATGAGAGTAATCAAATACACTGCCTTTTCTTGCTCGTTCCTAAGTTCAATCAAAAGACAGTAAATACAATTTGATTGCAGATCTTTTTCCTAGATTCTTGCATCATCATGTTTTCTTTCTTTCTTTTTATAGTTCTTACCGAGTAGTAGCTAAAATAAGAGACCTGTGGTAGCAATACAATTTGCTGCATATCCCAACGTGATAACCAAGGAATATATTTCATGATCCGTTGAACTGGCATTCGGGCTTCATAGGCGTCTAGAACAGTACCCTTTTCTTGCTGTTGTTGCTGTTGACGCTGTTTTTTTTGTTGAGATTTCGAAAAGGTTGTTGGTACAATGTGTGTTCGATGATAAAGTTGACGATGTTGGATGTGATATTCCTGCGTTTGTTGATATTTCTGATGCTGTTGCCGATGACGAGGATAGCAATTCTGTTGATAAGAATTCTGATTGGTTTGATCTCCATTAAGTACACCATTCATACTTAATAATTCACCAAAGCTTTGCTGCTGTTCGTCGTAACGTGATGATCTATAATCCAGTTGGGCCGCAGATGTCGAGTGGAAAGCGTTGCTACTGCTACTATTACTACTGCAACCGCTATTGTTATTACTATCGTTATTGTTGATGGATAAAATGGAGCGCTGTCTATAGGATCGTTGTTGCCGTTCTGGTAAGTCTGATATTTTGTTGACACCTTGACTGCTTCGATGGGATGATGATTTCCGCCTGAATTGAACGAATTTTGGTAAAAATAGAATAAAGAGACAAAATGTAGTGGCCCAAACTATCATGGTTGCTGTAAGATAATGTTGAGTATAGTAATCTGCTGTTGGTAAAAAGAAAACTATAGTTCCAATGAGAGCACAGAAAAAGATGTTGCTGATAGAATAGAATAAAGATTAATTGGTTGAATACAATCCTTTTTTTTTTTTTTTTTGACTTACTATATAGAGAGTCCAATCTGCTTGTATTCGCTGTACTTGGAATAGTTTCTTCCGATTGCTCGAGTCTTGAATGCCAAGAAGGTTGCAAAAGCCAATTCACATGAAGCGATCAGAGTCAATAAGGTAACAAAGAGCGGATGAGAAGGTCCATTGTAATAGCAGCCTAGATAATATGCATTTTGAGATACAGGATTTGATCGAGTCTGAGGAATACAAAGACAAAACCATAAGACAATTATAATGGTTTCCAACAGAAGTATACTGCCAGATACTTTCAACAGATCAGAGTTGCGAACAAGTGTTCGTGTAATAAAGATGTTGTTGAATACGCGATAAATTCGGTAGTTTTTTGCAATCAAATTTCTAATAAAAAAAAAAATAAAAATGAGCATCATTTGTCTTCCTTTCTTTCGTTATTTATTTTCGTTACTATGAATCATACCCCAGTACCAACGAATAGCCTAGGTTGAAGGCGACGGGTACTACAACACATGTTAGTTTTGATCGATCGCCGGCAAAAAAGAAGGCGGCAATATAACATAAGATAAAACCAATCAGTTGCAAAACACAAAATAGCGGACTATTATTATAAGATCATGATGGTTAATCTTTTTCAATTCAAATATTGGCAACATTTTTTTTTTTTTTTTTTTTTTTTTTTTTTTTTACCTTGATTCTCGGAAGACTTCCCGTTTCCTGTAGAGTAATACCAAACATATAGTGACAAGTGCAGTAAAGGTACCAACGGCAGATACAGTTACTAAGGTGATAGATAATGGAGTAGAATAACCCGGATTTAAATAAACTTTTGGAGGAACACCTGTTGGAACCTATTCTGAAAGAAAGTTTAATAAGAGCCAATTCATGATAATATCTATTTATGAGAAAGAAGCACTTACGTTTGTTGTTCCATCATGATAGATTGGAAGAGAAGTGAGGCCAAGTTCACCAGCAATGATATTTCCGATATTGATGTTTGTCCCATTTTGAATGTTGTTTATGCGGTAGTTTCTATTTAGTAAAAAGAAATAAAATGTACATGATAAGTAATCCCTTTATAAAATCATCCATCCATCCATGTATATAGTATGCAGCTGTTTTTTTTGATTTACCCATGGATCATATCACCATTTTGATCCAAAATAATAGGTCCTTCAGGACCAACATAACTTGTATTGAATGCCAAAGGAGATAATTCATCACCCAGTTGTCTATAGGCCAGTTGATGTAATGTAGTTGTTGCATTGGAAGAATTGCGGATAATACTATTGAAACCTTGGGCCAAGTTCATCATACACGAATAGGCAAATCTAAAAAAAAAAAAAAAAAAAAAAAATGGATTAAGAAAATTATTTATTTAAAAAAAAAGTTGGATATTTGAATCTTTGCAATTTACCCTTCATTACCACTGATATTTCCTTGACCACCATAAGGATACCTATGTGAATAATAAAAAAAAATAAATAAATTAAGATCTAATGCAGTAATCTTTTTTTTTTTTTAAAAAAAAAAAAAAAAAGACGAACGAACATACATAGCAGGATCGAGAGAGGACCATCTTTGTAAAAATTGGTCGAATGGCGGGTATCCAGGAAGAGACATGATAGATTCAAAAGAAAAGACACCACCTGAAAATGTAGAGTTGTATTCAATATGGGTAAGTTTTCGAGTTGTATTTGCAGCGTATAAAACGGGATCTATATTAGGTAATACTGAGGATGATGCTGATGATTGCGATGCTGATGATTGCGATGCTGATGATTGTGATGCTGATGATTGTGATGCTGATGATTGTGATGCTGATGATTGTGATGCTGATGATTGTGGTACTGATATGTTTGAAGAGGTTGAGATTATTCCAGTGTTATTGTCGTTCATGTGACTCCATTCTGCACTATCTGCGCGTGTAGAAATGATGTTGTTGAAGTTGATTACATTTTGTTGTAATGAGTCTGATTGGATGCCGATAGTTAGCCATACATTGTCATTGTTGATATATCCGCTATGAGCAGCGACTATTAATGCCGCCATAGGAGCATCATCTGCTGCTGCGACAAAGATCACTCTTGCTCCCGTTGCCATCAAAGTATCAATAGAGGATTGTATATCGCTGGTTGGTCCATGATCATAAAATGATTGATATCCCTTGATTATAATATTGTGAGCTCTTGCTTTCATAATGACGTCCGTTGATACTACATGTTAAAAAAAAAAATGAGAAAAGGATGGTTCATCAATAAGCAGGATCATTTGTGATCATTCATTCTTACATTGTTTTCCAAAGTCATCACCGGAATAAAGTACACCAATCGTCGGCCAACCTTGACTAACGATAAAAGATAAAGCGGCATCGGCATAAATCAAATCGGTAGGAATTGTACGGAAAAAGTAACCGTATTGGGATTTATCAGATAATGAAGCTAAAATATAATAGAAAGAGTTAAGTCAATCAATTTCTAAAAAGGAAATTTCTCTAGTTTATATACTTACTAGCCACAGCAGAAAAAGAGCATTGAGGAATCTGAAGAGTAGTTGACATCAAAGCCGAAAGAGTTGTCCAAGAAGAACTGATATCACCAATAATTGCCACCACCCCTTCATGAATAAGAGATATGGCAGAGTATACTGCTTGACTAATAGCTGCTTGTCCTTCAATATCCTTGGGGAAAGAATCTTGTTCAATCAAAGTGATATATGCACCAGGTATTATTTGTTTTGTGTTGATTTCGGCTATAGCCATACGAACAGCAGAAGCTCCACTAATTTATTTATTGATTAAGAGAGAAAAAAAAATTATTACATGGAATAGATTAAAAATATTGTATAAATTTGTTACCTTAAAGTAATAGTTTTTGTCCAATTATTATCTTGTTGGTGAAATGGAAGCAAGACACCAATTTTTAATTCGGTCAGTCCCTCGGTTTGTACAGGTGATATATAAGCTGTTCCATTTTTACGAGTTAAAGTGAAGGTGAAGTTATTGGCAGTATCATGATATGTATTGACCGAATTTGTATTCTTAATGTCATTATCTAATGCATTGGGAGAGAAGTTGATATCAGCATTGGCGACAGTAGGAGTGGTGATATGATGGTGGTGTACAGAAAAACTAGGTTGTTGAAGCATATAATATATACAATGGTTATGTAAAAGATCCTAAAGATCTAGGATCAAGAAAGGGATGTATAAATGATAGGTAAACTATGCAAATAGCAGGCATAAGAAAGGAAAAAAATAAAAAAAAAAAAGTTGGCATAGTTAAATATATATATATATATAAAGGAGAGAACAAAAAAAAAAAAAAGAGAATTATAGAGAGAACGATGAAAGAAAAAGGGGATAGGCTGAGTCTGAATACACATGAGCAATATACAAAAAAGGAGAATCAGTGAGGAGGAAAACCGATCCAGAAAAAAAAAAGGAGAGATTTTATTTATTAATATCATAAATCTACTTGTTTTTATTGTATTGGATCAAAAGATATATGTATATATAGATATAAAGGTAAAAAGAATCATAAGGGGGGTATGTTGTCATAAAAAAAAATCATATATATTAAAATGGATGGACTGTTGAGTGGGGAAGGGATTAAAAATGCTTTTTTTTTCTAACTTTTGGTATTTGAGTGTTTAAGAAATACAAGATTTTACAAGTGAAGGAATCGAAGAGCGATTGGAATGAATAGAAGAAGAAGAAGATGTTAATTGAGTTACTACTGTTGTTGTCGTTGTTGATGACTCATTATTTGAACATGATGAATAGATAGAATTGAAAGAAGGGCGTTTGGAGAGCGGACGAGGGAAATCTGACAGTTCGGGATAGTTGTAACCAAGTAAAGGATGGCGTCGAATAGCATCGTCTCGTAGACATTCTTCACTGCAGTAAAGGGAGTCCTATTGAAATGATGATCAATCACCCACTTGCATTTTTTTTTTTTTATAGTTCAATTGCTGAGTCATGCTTACCGAGAAAGGACTTATTGCATTATCACAAGATGGACACCAAGAAAGATCACTCATGATAAATCTGTGTGCATTGAATGATACGTAAAGAAGAGGATTGTCGAGTAAGAACGGATGATTTGAAGGAATGGAAGTAAACTGATAACAGGAAAAAAAAATCTAGTTACGGAATGAAAGAAAGAAAGGAAAAAAGAGAAAGACATTTTAACTTTTTTTTTTTTATGATTTTGCTCACACGCTCTATTTTTTTTTTTTTTTTGTTGCCTTGATGGTTTGTTTCTCCATTCATCTCAAATCAAACCAAGTCAGAGCATTCACATGAGGAGTTGTCCTTTTCATCTGAGTGTCAAAAATAAGTTTGGTGGGAAAATTTCTTTGATAGCAACTGTGCATAGATTGTGGTACAGAAATGGTATGGGTCGGAAATGAAGGTCTGAGCGGCGTCACAAAGATCTCTATGAATGTTTGTGCATGCCCCTGGAACTTATGTAATGAAAACAACAAACACTGTCGGTGCGACTAACATGATATTAAATTTTATGATTTTATTGTTTTGAGAGAAGATGGAAGATGATCACTTTGATACTGATATTGACATTGATATTGATGACGTTGATGTTGATGTTGATATTGATGTTGATGATGATGATGATGATGATGTTGATGTTGATGGAAATGATGATGATGATGATGATTTATTAAGTACACAGAAGAAGATCTCCGAAATGATAGTGTCTTATTTGGCTGATCTATCTCACAATGGTGATGATGTCGACCAGCATACATTAGGAAAGTATCATCCTTTTTTAAAGCATCATGGTTGCAACAAGCTTCCGAGCAATATAAAGATTCCTGTTTAACGTATAAAATAAGAAAGTTTTGGTTAGAAAAGAATAATCAACATAAAATAAAAATCCCGTCTCCGTCTATTACAGAATGAATATCAATGGCTTTTTCACATATAGGACACCAATTCAAATCACACATTTTCGTTGTTTTATTTTTTATTTTCAAAGTAAAAAGACTAGTAATATTTGAAATCAAGATGATGGAGAAGATGATGATATATATATATATATATAAAAGGAAGAATCCATTCAATATATAAATAAACTAAAATGAGAGATTTTTTTTTTTCCAAAATTTTCTTAAAGGTAAAAATTTCTTGATCGCAGTCATTCTTCCATTTTGTCCACCTGTGCATCATCCGTAGATCTATTTGTTGCGTATATATGACTTGCCTAATAAATTAAGGTTTCATATCAAGAAGAAATAAAAAAAAAGATATTCAGTTCGTTATCATCCGTCTTCCTTTTTTCAATTTGATAATTACCATTTCCCACACTTGAATAATGTTGTCTTCAGCAGTGCTTGCTATATTCCAAGGTTGAGAAGGATTCCAATCGAAATCAGAGATCTTGTTTGTATGTCCACCATGCATAAACTGTAGATAATATGATAAACGAAAAAAAAAAATTGTTGGTTATTATATACTAGTTTAATTTAAATTTCCCCAATATTCGTCATAGAAATTTTTTTTAATAATAATAATAGTAATAATAATCCTACCATCAATTCGGATGGACCGTCTTCAGCATCTTCTGGTGATAGTTCTTGTCCTATCTTGCCAATATCCCATACCAAAATTCTTCGATCATTACTTGCAGTAGCCAAAACAGTTTCATGATGAGGAGACCAAGACAATTGTAGGATTTCTGATTGATGACTAACTAATGTATGTAATCTTTCCTTAGGATTACGTAAATCCCATAAGGCAGCCGTCTAGAATGGGGATTAAAAAAATTACCATATCAATTTTTTTTGTTTGTTTGTTACTATCTAATCTTCAACTTCTATCACTCTACTTACTTTGTCCCCTGATCCTGTAGCAAGTATCCATTCGCTTTGAGGAGCAAAGGCCACACAATTGACTTCAGCATCATGAGCCACTATGTTGTGCACAGGATTTTCTTTTCCATTCTTTCTTGAATCCCAGCTAGTAACAATAATGATAATATGCATGAGTAATGGATTTTTTTTTTTTCATCCAAAGTGTGTCTATTATTTTCAACTTACATCATCAGTCGTTTATCATCACCGACAGAGGCAAATATATGTTCATATCGTGTGTGCCAGGCAACATCCTATAAATATAGTTAGTAATCACAATAATCTATTCCAGTAAAACTACATACCTCAACGCCAGCAGTGTGTCCTTTATATATTCTAAGAGGTTGTAACGTTTTGTCATCTCTTGTAGTTGCGTTGATATCCCATTCACATATAATCGAATCGAAACCAGCACTTAGCAAGTGATTAGTCTTGGATGAATGAGGATTCCAAGCTAGTCCATACCTATCGTCGATTCACCCAACGTTGTTCAAAATGGAACCAGGATATATAAAAAAAAAGATAGTTAATACTACTTTGTTATTAAATTTCTTTTTGATCACACTATAAAAAAATTTTTTTACCCTTCCTTTTCGTGACCCTTCAATCGTAAAGTAGGATTGAATTTTTCATCTTGTTTTGGTTCCACTTCAAAAGTCGAGCAATCAAATAAGTAGACATCACCAGTTCTTGATTTTGTAGCAATAATATCAGGATGATCATATTGGTAGCGTGCCCTATTGACTTCTCCATCGTGTAAGATACGTTGCGTGATTTTGATATGTGTGTCACTTGGATCCATTTCTAGAATATATATATATATATATATATATGTCAAAGAAAATAGTCAGATAAACTATAAAATGATATTATGCTCAAAAAAAAAAAATTCATTTCGAATATATATATATATATATATATATATTGAATAATGAATAATAATAAAAAAGGACCTTTACCTTTCATAACTTCTTCATACTTTTGGACATCCAAGTTTTCAGGTGAGCGTACAGATGCAATTTGTAAATAGTTTGGATCTTCGTCATTAGTGTGTGTACCCAATATTAATCGTTGAATCTTGTAACCTTTGTCGGGAACACTGAGTCAAAAAAAAAAAAAAAGAATAGAAAAGAATAGAAAAGAATAGAAAAGAAAAGAAAAGAAAAGAAAAGAAAAGAAAAGAAAAAGAAAGAGAATCATGTTAGTTTTATGTTTGTTTCCATTTATATATATATATTATTCTATTTTTTCTTACCTTTCAACGCCTGGGAGCCATTGACATGTCAAACTGGGCCATTTCAACGCGTGAGTAATAACAAGATCGTAAAGAAAAGGTGAGTTCTTTTTCCACGTTTTGTATTCTTCGTTGATCAATTTTTCGTTTTCTTCCTCTGTCCTTTCCCGTACTATCGTAAATTAAAGAAAAAAAAAATCAAGTTAGAATCAAGTAATTGTAAATATAAACACATGTAAAGAAGAAACAATAATGAAAGAATACTGTCAGCGCTTTTGTTGTAATAGGTACGAACGCTATACGATAAAACATCTTTGTAATTCTCTTCAAGTATGTTTCTTCTTCACTTTCCTTTTTTGTTTTTTTGAGTACCTTTGTCCATTATTTTGATGTTGAAGAACTATACTCTGCGAAGGATAGAATGAAAAAAAAAAAGGAAAAAAAAAAAAAGAAAGGTAAGAGAATGACAAAAAGACTTTGATGAGTTCGGAGTTGTATTTTATGCGATGTCGTTTTTTCTAGATTGGTTGATCGACTTTGAACCAGTCAAACCAAACAATGAAAGCAAGTCAAGTATAAGCTTACAGTTCTCAACATGATAGGTAAATAATAAGGACATCAATAATCATCAATTCACCATCCTTAATAACATAAAAGAAGAAATCATTCGTGATCATCAATGATGACAACGCTCTATCTACAAACATAAAGTCAAAAAACGTCAGAAGAAGCTTGTAGAAAGAGTTTTATTGATGTAACTAGTGTTTATTCAATATAATAAGTAAATAATAAGATATAAACTAAAAACCAAAAAGAAAAAAAAATGTCTAATGTAAAATTAACTACTACTATAGCAAACCATCAAATATGAGAGGAGAAGGATTGGTATGTCCAGCCAAGAGGGTTAGTGTCATCCCTTTGAATTTGCCAAGTGGGCCAATAGTGAAGATCTAAGCGTAACATACTTACATGTACCACATTATTTCGAGTGACATATTTGACACGCACATGAGTAGCCTGTTCCGTTTCGATATCGTCTTTTGCCGTCATCGTAGGTTGAGAGAGTAGCCATTCACTTGTTTCTTTTTGTCTCAGTTGCTGTGGAGTATGTCTGTGAGTATAGAGATCTTCCCGTTGTGGTCTTCCAGTGGATATTGTTGTTTTCGTTGTAGTTGTTTTTATTGCGTTTCTTTTCAATACTGCTGACAAAAATGCATCCAAAGTAGGAACAGGTTCTTGGTTAATTTCAGTGATCCATACACCAACTTGAATTGATACATGAGCTGGTGATCCAAAAAGACAACAAGACACATACACACCTTCAGGTACTTTTTCCCTCATTTGTTCCTTTGCTGCTTGATATGGTTCTTGTACAAATAATCCTTGCCATCCAATCAACCTAGTAGTTTCTCTGCCATCAAATAATGTAGTAGGTACTATCAAATTCATTTCCTTGCCATCACGGAATATAATCTAATTGTAAAAAAGGAAAAAAAAAAAAAGAAAAAAAAAGAAATAAGACTATGTTTTTTTTTTTTATTATTATTATTACCATTGATAAAGTTTCTTCTTGATCATAGTGAGACAATTCATTTACGCTAGATACAATATCACCATTAATGCTAAGAATAATGTCGCCAACCTTCAAAACATTTGCACAAGGACTTGAAGGATTAGTAAAGCCCAAAAGGTAGAGTACATGAGGATGATCGGATTCACCAAATACATCGAGCCATTTTTTCGGTAAGTTCAATAATCTTGCATGCACCAACTGCATTGTCCAGAATTCTGCATCCAAACCACGAATAATAGGTCTTGTAGTCATCCATGAAGCATCTTCCTGGTTTTTATAGGCTTGTATCATTTTTATCACAGTAGGTTTCCATAACTTGCTTGGTAGACCACCCATTACGTTCACACTTTCGTCTTTTTCGTCTTCCGTCGCAAAAGTCATCCAAAAGGCTTGTACACGTCCTTCATCATCAGCAAGTGCACCTCCTTGACCTGTAAGCGATTCACCAGTTTTTAAAGCTTGGACATTGACTGCACGCCATCTTGGTGGAGTACTTTCTTTGGTTCTAATGGCTCGGAGAGTAGCGATATATGTCTTTTTGATCACTGATTTTGAATCCCCTAGAATTGGTCAATAATAGTAGTAATAATCATAAAAATAATTTAGTATCTATTGTGAGATGAAGTATAAGCATATTCTTTTTTTTTTTTTATTTATTTACCTCCTAGTCCAACATAGTTCACCTTGTCATCGCGTTCAAGTTCAACATCGCTGAGTTTCGCCGCATGGACTTCCAGACCTGCAGAGAAAAGCGGTATTGGATCAAAAGAGAGGATGGCGAAGTTGTAGAAAGGATGTAAAAATTCCAACCGAGCTGACACGGTGACTGAATTGTTGACAGTTAAAGAAATGTCGGATAAAGCTGTTGGTACTGTATCGCGATCACATATGACCAAAGGAGGATCCAACGATACTATGAGTCCAGCGCCAAACGCATGAGAAGTACGTAACCCATCAATAATAAACGGTGGATAGCAGTCGACTGAGACCAGACTTTTGGATAACTTTTGTAATGGATCACCACCGACTGATGATGATGATGATGATGATGATGGTGATGATGATGATGGTGATATTGATCGATCCATTGAATCTTGTTTATATGGTAATATAGGTTTTTGTATTTGAAGATAATTAGTAGATTCAAGAGATTGATAATCCCAGACACCAGTTCGATCTATAATATACATATGATAAGGTAAAACTTTAGTATGTCGTGAAAAATTTTTGTATTCATTAGTTTCTATATATTACCATTCCGGATGGCCAAGCAAAAGCGATGCCATCGTCGATCCACATGGACAAGCATCACCCGATCCTTCTTGGCTCTTGACAAGGAATAAAAGCGAATGGGTACCCGACTACCGTGAGGAATCTGCTGCAAGATGCGGATAAAATCATCCAAATCATGTATAGGATGATTGTCTAGACCTAGAATGACAGATCGTCGTACTGCATAAGCAGTTCCCATGATATAGCCAGAAGCAGCCACATAAACACCAGGATTTTTCAAAGATAAACCGTAAGAATGAGCCATTTGATAAGATAAATCATGCATCACGCCACCACCGAATTCCACATATCTATGAGGTGTCACCTGATGTAAATCTTGAACTGTCATTGTGTATTCTTTGAGTTCACCAGCACGAGACACAACAAGGCATACCGATTTATTGACATTGCTATCCAGTATATCTTCCAATTCAATAAATGTTGATATGATCGCACCATTTCCAGTCAGTAAAATATCACCTGGTTCCAAATATTTCGAAGCAGGTCCATCTGGTAATAATGATTTCACAACCAAAAGCCCTTGATATTCTTGTCCTTCTTCATGATCACCACTATATCGATGCAACGATCGGAGACGTTGTTCAATATGTTTTGCCAATCCTAGTTGTAATAATTCATCATAGGAACGATAAACAAACTCGGTTTGAAGAGTACCACGAGAAATCACTGATTGTTGTTGAATACATTGTAAGGCGCGTCGAACACGTTGGAGAGGAAAGTAATAACTTGAAGAAGCACGAGCAGCACCACCAGCATTCAGAGCTATAGCTCTTCCTTGTAAGTCTAACACCGGACTACCACTTGATCCAGCACTTGTACTTGATGCCGCTTGGAGATAAAATGTATTAAAGTCGTTGTATTCACCTATACCATAATCCGGTGCTTCACGATCGAGCCTTGCCAAAGTTCCAGATAAAATACTGAGTTTTTCACCTGCATCATTTCTATCACAAAGCAAATGTCAATGATTTAAAAAAAAAAAAAAAAAAAAAAAAAAAAAAAAAAAAAAAAAAAAAAAAAAAAAAAAAAAAAAAAAAAAACTTACCCTACGACTCTAATTTCTTGACCCACACGAGCACCTTCAGGATAGAGTTCAATGGATGGCATATTGAGAAATCGCACCTTGGATGGATCATATTGAAGAAAACCAAAATCATGAATAGGGTCACGATAAATAGGCTTGAGATCAATTTCTTCATAATTGCACAAGACAGCTTGAGCTACAATAGGAGAAACGGAAACCACATGACGATTTGATAAGATGATTCCACGATTAGCATCGACAACAAAACCAGTAGCAGAAAATACACCAGGAATTTCGGTATCCAAACATCGTACTCGAGTAGCCTTGATGGAGACAATACTTTTAATGCATTTTTCCAAAGTAGATTCCCAAGAAGCAGTAAGCTGTGTTGATTTAACTTGTTTCGGTAATAGAAGGGATGTATGAGCTTGTTTCAGATCTAACCATGAAGAAGAGGGAGCAGAAGAAGAGGGAAGTTTTTCTTTTGGATCGGGTTGCATTGATGGGCGATAAAGTGGATCTCTATCAATAACATTTGTGTGTTCTAAAGGTCTAGGCATAATAAAATCAAGATTTGAGTAAAGAGAGAGAGAAGAAGAAGAATAAAAAATCAAACGAAGAAAGTTAATAAATGATAAAAAGAAAAAAAAAAAGGCCCCGAATGGTTCCTTTTTCAACATTTTCCCTTATTCCACCAATAACCCCAGTAAATAAACAATGAAACCTACCTAAATGATGCTGACTTCTATTGATTTTTTCATGCGTTCTATTTTCGTGTGGTTTCAACCTAATAATACTAAATAACCGTATGAATAAAATAATAATAATTGTTATTCCTTCTCTTATAATGAAAAAAGTAAATCTACCTCTGCTAGTTCAAATCTTGCTGACCATCACATGGTAAGGTCAGGTTGTCAGTGTCACAATCGTGTTTAGCATTATGGTTCTTCTCTATAAAAGCTTAATAAGTTATATGAATGCATTCAACTTATTATTTTCTATTCTTACCAAAAGAATCACCGAAATCAATGTAGCTAATCTAGTAAAAGGTAGAAATGAGAGAGTGAGAGAGAAAAAAGAGCGTTTTTATTTTCTTAATTTCGAAAAATCTACACAAATAGACAGATTGTGTTCAAATCCCGCAAACTCACGCACACTAATATTTTGATTACAAAGTACAATCAATCATAACATGACATTCTATATTTTATTTCAAAGGCTATATATAACATATCTATTTACACTTCATCGTTAACAGTACCCTCACTGGTAGGGAATCTTCAAACTGGTGCCGTGCTTTGTAGGGTTCCTCTTTAGACAGATTAAATCACCAACTTGTATAGTAAACGTATATCATCAGCATAAACTTCAGGGCAGACGTGATCAACTATGAAACCTAAAAAAAAAAAGAAATAAAGAAGAATCAATATCTAACTAATCATCACCTATTCTAATATTCTATTTACATGAGATCTACCAGAAGAAACGATCATCAGTAAGTACAAAGTCACATCTTATCGTAATCAGCACCCATGGCTTTCACTGTTCAACGTCAATAAAAACGATCAGTACTTTGTTGTTGTTGTGGTAGTAATAGTATTTTCACTTACACGTTTCTTTCATACTAGGACAACCCCTGAGAGCTTCATAACAAGTGATACTAACCATCTTTTCATCAATCTTGAATTCACCATTTTCCAAAGTAGAAATAAAGTTTTCTTCACTATCAAATTCAAGGAGTAATAGTATTTGCTCTTGATAGTATTCTGGAGGTAATATCAAAAAAAAAAAAATTAGGAGAGCAGGAGAAGAAAGTATAATAAAATAAAAATAGTAAAATAAATTAAAATAAAAAGGGTTTGTCGGGAACTAATCAAGGCACAAGTTTGGGAAAATGCATATTATGAGTTAATAAGGGAAATCGATGGTGAATAATAAATAATAATAATAATAATAATAATAATAAATAAAAATAATAAATAATAATAATAAATAAATAATAATAAATAAATAATAATAATTACAATAATAATAATAATAATAAAACTAGGCATGTTGAATAAGAGTTTGAGGATCAATTTGGAAACGTACACATATACCTTCCAAGACACGCCAAAGGTCCCAGTATCCGTAAAGTCTTGCTATATTGTATATTTTAAGGGCGATTTGTTGTAACTGTATTGGTGCATCCGGATTATTGTGATATTTCTGACAGCAGTGTAGGATTTCCATAGGGTAGGTAGACCAGGTTTTCATATCCAGTGGAACATAACTTGTTGGTTTCTTTTGAAGTAAATAACTTGGTGGATTCTTTCTCTTGAGGAATGGTAAAGTTTGTACAATTTGTAAAGAAAGTACATCAGAGTTATTGTTCATGGTCGAAATGATGCCAATATATTTTTGATCGGATAGTGAACTAGCTGCCGTATTTGTGAATAAAGTCGAAGTCGAATCGAAGGTGATGAGGGCATAAAGTGCTGACTTTTCTGTAGGATCGCAAGAAAGTGATGTAGTCAAAAGTTGATAGAGTTCATCTTCTCCTGAAGCAATAACAGTCGGTGATAACTTTAAGACGTGTTTACTGATGGTAGGCCAATTGAAAGGTGGTTGTTGGACAAAAGAAGATATAGATAGTGTTGAGCCATACTTCCAGCTTGGTTGGTCATATTTTGATATCGTCGTATATACACTATTTTCAATAATAACTGGTATTGACAAATATCCCAAAGCTAAAGTAACAGATAGCATTGAATGTGATAGATAAAAGAAAGAAAAAAAAAGATTGTGCTTTTTTTTCTTTCTGAGAGAAAATTTTATAAGTCACGCGACTTTGTAAAATCAAAAAAAGTAACTTTTTTTTTTACGCTTCTCTTTCATTTTTTACATTCTCTTTTTCTTTTTACTTTTTTAATACAATGACTTCACCTGCGAAACCTATCAAAGGAATTCTTAAACATCACCAACAAGGAAATAGCTCGAGTACTAATGAACCTCAGTAAGTATCATCTCAATATACTTTTATATAAAAAAAAAGAAGTAACATAGAGATATATGCTGACAATGTTTTTCTTTTATCTATTAGTTTGAAATGGGATGAAGACAATCTTATGCTAACCGAACAACAGAAAGACTCAACTATGAAGGTAGATGAACCCAAAACTCCCTATATTCGTTATGATGCGCAAACAGACCAGGTGATGAATCTACCAGGTAAATTAAGAAAAAAAAATTGAACCAAACAAGTGAAACAAAAGACATCGAACTGATATATATATATATATTATATGTTATCAATAGATAATCTTGGGTATCGGGCAAAACTTGGACCTGAAGATATTGATGAATTTGCTTTGGATGGTGGTCATGAATCAGATCGATCAAGCGTCTCAAGTGGAAGAAAAGTTCGTCAAGTATCTATCAGTGATGATGAATGGGCAGATTCGGGCGATGAAGAAGAAGACGAACAAGGTAAGATATATTTTATTTTAAATAAGAAGAAAAGTATAAGTAAAGGAATTTTCTTGATCTATCTGACACAAACTCTCTCACTCACTATGTAGCTAAGAAGCGACATGAAGAATTTGCAAAGAAAAGGGCGATGCATTATAATATGGGAAATGTTTTACATCATCCAATTAGAAACGACGAAGACGATGAGGATGATGATGAAGAGGATGAAGAAAATACTACTGTCAAAAATCATGATCATATACCACCTGTTCCCCCATTACCTCAATAGTATAGTATTATAGTATAGTTATAGTTTTTTTTATTTTATTTCATTCAGTGTCATACCAGTTATCTAATTTGAATAAGAATAAAGGACTGTATCGTTACATATATATATATACTCATCGCATGAAATAAGGAAACTGAAACTATTTTTGTGAACCAGAAAGAAAAAAAAAAGTCAGTTGTTTGATGATGATGCTTCATCATCTGGTTGTTGGGATCCACTTAGTGTGCAAAATTTTGAACTCAGTGGCCTTTTTTTTTCAATTCTTTCTTCCTTAACTTCCTTTTTCCCTCTTTTTCTTTTATTCTTTTTTCTAGTTTTTCCGTCATCTCATACAAACATCATGAAGAAAGATATTCGTAATCATCCTTATCATTTTGAACAAGCGTTACAGCGACAAACTAGTGGTCAGCGAAACTTGAGTTTTACAACACGTAGTACCAGTGAACTAAGTAATGGTGTATTACAAGACCAACAACAATTACAAAAACAACAACAACAACAGCAACAACAACAAGTAAAAACGAAAAGCACAACCTATTTTACTTGGCTTGTATTTATGTATGCAAAGTGGGTGCCTTTTGATGCAAATAACCAAGGGAAACTAGAACAGACATTACATTTGGGTGGAACGTTTGTGGATATTGAAGATAGCAACTTTCCCAAGGTCAAGCGAGTGCGGGTGTTTCCAAAGTCGAATTATCTTTCTTACCTTGGTGTTAAGTATCGACTTTCTAGGGTGATGCAACCTGATGCTTGGTCTGATTCTCACGATATAGTCACTCCAAACTCTCCCTCTCAAGCGCAACAACAATGTCAGTTATTACAACAACAACAACAACAAACTCAGCATCATAATCAACACCTATTACAAGAGCAACAACAGCTAGACCAACATATGACAAATAGTTCACAGCAACAATCTTTGACTCGAATTTTACCTCCTCCTCCTCCTCCATCTTCAGCTTACAATAATAATAATAGCAGTAGTACCAACAACAACAAAAACAACAACAACAACAACAACAACAACAACAACAACAACAATTCGACTGCTACAATGGATTACTGGCGATCAAGTCCTCATCGATCTTCTCAAACTTTAATATCCCATGTGTTATCTTGACTGGTTAGTTAGTTAGTTATATATTTTTATTCATATCCTCTGTCCTTTTATTTGTTATTATACCTCCATTTACTCTTGTATTTTTTTTTTCTCTCCAATCTTTATGATGCCTTCTTGTCTACTTTATATTATTGATAGTTTTACTTTGATTTGAATTAAAAATGAATTGAATCCATTTTTAATAAAGAATGATACAAATATTATATCAAAAGCTTTTGTTGACTCCCCACTTCCCCAAAAAAGTAGGTACCACGTTTATCGATGAAGAGAAAACTTAAATCCTCTTCTCATAGAGAAATGATATTATTGACTACGGTTAAATAAAATGGAAATAAGCAAGTAACCCATGATCTTTTAAAGTTAGGATGCATCAGGCCATTTCATTGGGAAACAATGATGCTTTGCAGCTCGGTTGGTACAATTTATTTCCGTATTTTTTATTTTTTTATTTTTTATTTTTTTTCCTCTCTCACTCTTTCTTTCTTTCTGTTTCTTTATGACCTGCTCACGATGGTTGCCATGGGACCACTGATGATCAGATGATTCTTTTTTTTTTTTTTGGAGCCATTTTCATCTTGATCAAGATAGATGATGACATCAACATTATATTAGAAGAACATGATTGTTATGATAAGGGAATAATTTATCTCTTTTTTTTTTTCTACAGTAAAGCATGATCATCATTATTATTCATTTCTATGATTCCTATGCAAGTAATTTAAAGCATATACCGGTTGACAAAAGGATATTGAAGTGACAATACTAATGGATTATGTGTGGATTGATAATGGATGATGATGCATCATTTCCCTCCTCCAAAAGTTACCTGAAAAGGTGTGGGGCCTAGGCAAATAAGAGAAAGATTAACGTCGATGATGATTAT